>NW_027184085.1:67106285-67266997 GCF_041296385.1 Aphelocoma coerulescens
TCCCGCACCTTCCCGCACCTTCCCTTCCCTTCCCTTCCCTTCCCTTCCCTTCCCTTCCCTTCCCTTCCCGCACCTTCCCTTCCCTTCCCTTCCCTTCCCTTCCCTTCCCTTCCCTTCCCTTCCCTTCCCTTCCCTTCCCTTCCCTTCCCTTCCCTTCCTTCCCTTCCCTTCCTTCCCTTCCCTTCCCTTCCCTTCCCTTCCCTTCCCTTCCCTTCCCTTCCCTTCCTTCCCTTCCCTTCCCTTCCCTTCCCTTCCCTTCCCTTCCTTCCCTTCCCTTCCCTTCCCTTCCCTTCCCTTCCCTTCCCTTCCCTTCCCTTCCCTTCCCTTCCCTTCCCTTCCCTTCCCTTCCCTTCCCTTCCCTTCCTTCCCTTCCCTTCCCTTCCCTTCCCTTCCCTTCCCTTCCTTCCTTCCCTTCCCTTCCCTTCCCTTCCTTCCCTTCCCGCACCTTCCCTTCCCGCACCTTCCCTTCCCGCACCTTCCCTTCCCTTCCCTTCCCGCACCTTCCCTTCCCGCACCTTCCCTTCCCGCACCTTCCCTTCCCTTCCCTTCCCTTCCCTTCCCTTCCCTTCCCTTCCCTTCCCTTCCCGCACCTTCCCGCACCTTCCCGCACCTTCCCGCACCTTCCCTTCCCTTCCCTTCCCTTCCCTTCCCTTCCCTTCCCTTCCCTTCCCTTCCCTTCCCTTCCCTTCCTTCCCTTCCCTTCCCTTCCCTTCCCTTCCCTTCCCTTCCCTTCCCTTCCCTTCCCTTCCCTTCCCTTCCCTTCCCTTCCCTTCCCTTCCCTTCCCTTCCCTTCCCTTCTTCCCTTCCCTTCCCTTCCTTCCCTTCCCTTCCCTTCCCTTCCCTTCCTTCCCTTCCCTTCCCTTCCCTTCCCTTCCCCTTCCCTTCCCTTCCCTTCCCTTCCCTTCCCTTCCCTTCCCTTCCCTTCCCTTCCCTTCCCGCACCTTCCCTTCCCTTCCCTTCCCTTCCTTCCCTTCCCTTCCCTTCCCTTCCTTCCCTTCCCTTCCCTTCCCGCACCTTCCCGCACCTTCCCGCACCTTCCCGCACCTTCCCGCACCTTCCCTTCCCGCACCTTCCCTTCCCGCACCTTCCCTTCCCGCACCTTCCCTTCCCTTCCCTTCCCTTCCCTTCCCTTCCTTCCCTTCCCTTCCCTTCCTTCCCTTCCCTTCCCTTCCCTTCCTCCCTTCCCTTCCCCTTCCCTTCCCTTCCCTTCCCTTCCCTTCCCTTCCCTTCCCTTCCCTTCCTTCCCTTCCCTTCCCTTCCCTTCCCTTCCTTCCCTTCCCTTCCTTCCCTTCCCTTCCCTTCCCTTCCCTTCCCTTCCCTTCCCTTCCCTTCCCTTCCCTTCCCTTCCCTTCCCTTCCCTTCCCTTCCCTTCCTCTTCCCTTCCCTTCCCTTCCCTTCCCGCACCTTCCCTTCCCTTCCCCTTCCCTTCCCTTCCCTTCCCTTCCCTTCCCTCACCTTCCCTTCCCTTCCCTTCCCTTCCCTTCCCTTCCCTTCCCTTCCCTTCCCTTCCCTTCCCTTCCCTTCCTCCGCACCTTCCCTTCCCTTCCCTTCCCTTCCCTTCCCTTCCCTTCCCTTCCCTTCCCTTCCCTTCCCTTCCCTTCCCTTCCCTTCCCTTCCCTTCCCTTCCCTTCCCTTCCCTTCCCTTCCCTTCCCTTCCCTTCCCGCACCTGCCCTTCCCTTCCCTTCCCGCACCTTCCCTTCCCTTCCTCCCTTCCCTCCGCACCTTCCCTTCCCTTCCCTTCCCTTCCCTTCCCTTCCCTTCCCTTCCCTTCCCTTCCCTTCCCTTCCCCTTCCCTTCCCTTCCCGCACCTTCCCTTCCCTTCCCGCACCTTCCCTTCCCTTCCCTTCCCTTCCTCACCTTCCCTTCCTTCCCTTCCCTTCCCGCACCTTCCCTTCCCTTCCCTTCCCGCACCTTCCCTTCCCTTCCCGCACCTTCCCTTCCCTTCCCTTCCCTTCCCGCACCTTCCCTTCCCTTCCCGCACCTTCCCTTCCCGCACCTTCCCTTCCCGCACCTTCCCTTCCCTTCCCTTCCTTCCCTTCCCTTCCCTTCCCTTCCCTTCCCTTCCCTTCCCTTCCTTCCCTTCCCTTCCCTTCCCTTCCCTTCCCTTCCCTTCCCTTCCCTTCCCTTCCCTTCCTTCCCTTCCCTTCCCTTCCCTTCCCTTCCTTCCCTTCCCTTCCCTTCCCTTCCCTTCCCTTCCCTTCCCTTCCCTTCCCGCACCTTCCCTTCCCGCACCTTCCCTTCCCTTCCCTTCCCTTCCCTTCCTTCCCTTCCCTTCCCTTCCCTTCCCTTCCCTTCCCTTCCCTTCCCGCACCTTCCCTTCCCTTCCTTCCCTTCCCTTCCCTTCCCTTCCCTTCCCTTCCCTTCCCTTCCCTTCCTTCTCCTTCCCTTCCCTTCCTTCCCTTCCCTTCCCTTCCCTTCCCTTCCTTCCCTTCCCTTCCCTTCCCTTCCCTTCCCTTCCCTTCCCTTCCCTTCCCTTCCTTCCCTTCCCTTCCCTTCCCTTCCCTTCCCTTCCCTTCCCTTCCCTTCCCTTCCCTTCCCTTCCCTTCCCTTCCCTTCCCTTCCCTTCCCTTCCCTTCCCTTCCCTTCCCTTCCCTTCCCTTCCTTCCCTTCCCTTCCTTCCTTCCCTTCCCTTCCCTTCCCGCACCTTCCCTTCCCTTCCCTTCCCTTCCCGCACCTTCCCTTCCCTTCCCTTCCCTTCCCTTCCCTTCCCTTCCCTCCCTTCCCTTCCCTTCCCGCACCTTCCCTTCCCTTCCGCCTTCCCTTCCTCCCTTCCCTTCCCTTCCCTTCCCTTCCCTTCCCTTCCCTTCCCTCCCTTCCCTTCCCTTCCCTTCCCGCACCTTCCCTTCCCTTCCCTTCCCTTCCCTTCCCTTCCCTTCCCGCACCTTCCCTTCCCTTCCCTTCCCTTCCCTTCCCTTCCCTTCCCCTTCCCTTCCCTTCCCTTCCCTTCCCTTCCCTTCCCTTCCCTTCCCTTCCTTCCCTTCCCTTCCCTTCCCTTCCCTTCTCCTTCCCTTCCCTTCCCTTCCCTTCCCTTCCCTTCCCTTCCCTTCCTCTTCCCTTCCCTTCCCTTCCCTTCCCTTCCCTTCCCTTCCTTCCCTTCCCTTCCCTTCCCTTCCCGCACCTTCCCTTCCCCTTCCCTTCCCTTCCCTTCCCTTCCCTTCCCTTCCTTCCCTTCCCTTCCCTTCCCTTCCCTTCCCTTCCTTCCCTTCCCTTCCCTTCCCTTCCCTTCCCTTCCCTTCCCTTCCCTTCCCTTCCTTCCCTTCCCTTCCCTTCCCTTCCCGCACCTTCCCTTCCCGCACCTTCCCGCACCTTCCCTTCCTTCCCTTCCCTTCCCTTCCCTTCCCTTCCCTTCCCTTCCCTTCCCTTCCCTTCCCTTCCCTTCCCTTCCCTTCCCTTCCCTTCCCTTCCCTTCCCTTCCCTTCCCTTCCTTCCCTTCCCTTCCCTTCCCTTCCCGCACCTTCCCTTCCCGCACCTTCCCGCACCTTCCCTTCCCTTCCCTTCCCTTCCCTTCCCTTCCCTTCCCTTCCCTTCCCTTCCCTTCCTTCCCTTCCCTTCCCTTCCCTTCCCTTCCCTTCCCTTCCTTCCTTCCTTCCCTTCCCTTCCCTTCCCTTCCTTCCCTTCCCTTCCCTTCCCTTCCCTTCCCTTCCCTTCCCTTCCCTTCCCTTCCCTTCCCTTCCCTTCCCTTCCCTTCCCTTCCCTTCCCTTCCCTTCCCTTCCCTTCCCTTCCCTTCCCTTCCCTTCCCTTCCTTCCCTTCCCTTCCCTTCCCTTCCCTTCCCTTCCCTTCCCTTCCCGCACCTTCCCTTCCCTTCCCTTCCCTTCCCGCACCTTCCCTTCCCTTCCTTCCCTTCCCTTCCTCCTTCCGCACCTTCCCTTCCCTTCCCGCACCTTCCCTTCCCTTCCCGCACCTTCCCTTCCCTTCCCTTCCCTCTTCCCTTCCCTTCCCTTCCCTTCCCTTCCCTTCCCTTCCCTCACCTTCCCTTCCCTTCCCTTCCCCTTCCCTTCCCTTCTCCCTTCCCTTCCCTTCCCTTCCTTCCCTTCCCTTCCCTTCCCTTCCCTTCCCTTCCCTTCCCTTCCCTTCCCTTCCCTTCCCTTCCCTTCCCTTCCCTTCCCTTCCCTTCCCTTCCTTCCTTCCCTTCCCTTCCCTTCCCTTCCCTTCCCTTCCCTTCCCTTCCCTTCCCTTCCCTTCCCTTCCCTTCCCTTCCCTTCCCTTCCCGCACTTCCCTTCCCTTCCCGCACCTTCCCTTCCCTTCCCGCACCTTCCCTTCCCTTCCCTTCCCTTCCCTTCCCTTCCCTTCCCTTCCCTTCCCTTCCCTTCCCCTTCCCTTCCTTCCCTTCCCTTCCTTCCCTTCCCTTCCCTTCCCTTCCCTTCCCTTCCTTCCCTTCCCTTCCCGCACCTTCCTTCCCTTCCCGCACCTTCCCTTCCCGCACCTTCCCGCACCTTCCCCTTCCCTTCCCTTCCCTTCCCTTCCCTTCCCTTCCCTTCCCTTCCCTTCCCTTCCCTTCCCTTCCCTTCCCTTCCCTTCCCTTCCCTTCCCTTCCCTTCCCTTCCCTTCCCTTCCCTTCCCTTCCCTTCCCTTCCCTTCCCTTCCCTTCCCTTCCCTTCCCTTCCCTTCCCTTCCTTCCCTTCCCTTCCCTTCCCTTCCCTCCTTCCCTTCCCTTCCCGCACCTTCCCTTCCCTTCCCTTCCCTTCCCTTCCCTTCCCTTCCCTTCCCTTCCCGCACCTTCCTTCCCTTCCCTTCCCTTCCCGCACCTTCCCTTCCCGCACCTTCCCGCACCTTCCCTTCCCGCACCTTCCCTTCCCTTCCCTTCCCTTCCCTTCCCTTCCCTTCCCTTCCCTTCCCTTCCCTTCCCTTCCCTTCCCTTCCCTTCCCTTCCTTCCCTTCCCTTCCTTCCCTTCCCTTCCCTTCCCTTCCCTTCCCTTCCCTTCCCTTCCTTCCCTTCCCTTCCCTTCCCTTCCTTCCCTTCCCTTC
Source organism: Aphelocoma coerulescens (assembly GCF_041296385.1). Taxonomy (NCBI): domain Eukaryota; kingdom Metazoa; phylum Chordata; class Aves; order Passeriformes; family Corvidae; genus Aphelocoma; species Aphelocoma coerulescens. The sequence continues at coordinate 67,111,255 of NW_027184085.1, forward strand.
CCTTCCCTTCCCTTCCCTTCCCTTCCCTTCCCTTCCCTTCCCTTCCCTTCCCTTCCCTTCCCTTCCCTTCCCGTTCCCTTCCCTTCCCTTCCCTTCCCTTCCCGCACCTTCCCTTCCCTTCCCTTCCCCGCACCTTCCCTTCCCTTCCCTTCCCGCACCTTCCCTTCCCTTCCCGCACCTTCCCTTCCCTTCCCTTCCCTTCCCTTCCCTTCCCTTCCCTTCCCTTCCCTTCCCTTCCCTTCCCTTCCCTTCCCTTCCCTTCCCTTCCCTTCCCTTCCCTTCCCTTCCTTCCCTTCCCGCACCTTCCCTTCCCTTCCCTTCCCTTCCCTTCCCTTCCCTTCCCTTCCCTTCCCTTCCCTTCCCTTCCCTTCCCTTCCCTTCCCTTCCCTTCCCGCACCTGCCCTTCCCTTCCCTTCCCGCACCTTCCCTTCCCTTCCCTTCCCTTCCCGCACCTTCCCTTCCCTTCCCTTCCCTTCCCTTCCCTTCCCTTCCCTTCCCTTCCCTTCCCTTCCCTTCCCGCACCTTCCCTTCCCTTCCCGCACCTTCCCTTCCCTTCCCTTCCCTTCCCGCACCTTCCCTTCCCTTCCCTTCCCTTCCCGCACCTTCCCTTCCCTTCCCTTCCCGCACCTTCCCTTCCCTTCCCGCACCTTCCCTTCCCTTCCCTTCCCTTCCCGCACCTTCCCTTCCCTTCCCGCACCTTCCCTTCCCGCACCTTCCCTTCCCTTCCCTTCCCTTCCCTTCCTTCCCTTCCCTTCCCTTCCCTTCCCTTCCCTTCCCTTCCCTTCCCTTCCCTTCCCTTCCCTTCCCTTCCCTTCCCTTCCCTTCCCTTCCCTTCCCTTCCCTTCCCTTCCCTTCCCTTCCCTTCCCTTCCCGCACCTTCCCTTCCCGCACCTTCCCTTCCCTTCCCTTCCCTTCCCTTCCCTTCCCTTCCCTTCCCTTCCCTTCCCTTCCCTTCCCTTCCCTTCCTTCCCTTCCCGCACCTTCCCTTCCCTTCCCTTCCCTTCCCTTCCCTTCCCTTCCCTTCCCGCACCTTCCCTTCCCTTCCCTTCCCTTCCCTTCCCTTCCCTTCCCTTCCCTTCCCTTCCCTTCCCTTCCCTTCCCTTCCTTCCCTTCCCTTCCCTTCCCTTCCCTTCCCTTCCCTTCCCTTCCCTTCCCTTCCCTTCCCTTCCCTTCCCTTCCCTTCCCTTCCCTTCCCTTCCTTCCCTTCCCTTCCCTTCCCTTCCCTTCCCTTCCCTTCCCTTCCCTTCCCTTCCCTTCCCTTCCCTTCCCTTCCCTTCCCTTCCCGCACCTTCCCTTCCCTTCCCGCACCTTCCCTTCCCTTCCCTTCCCTTCCCGCACCTTCCCTTCCCTTCCCTTCCCGCACCTTCCCGCACCTTCCCTTCCTTCCCGCACCTTCCCTTCCCTTCCCGCACCTTCCCTTCCCTTCCCTTCCCTTCCTTTCCCTTCCCTTCCCTTCCCTTCCCTTCCCTTCCCTTCCCTTCCCGCACCTTCCCTTCCCTTCCCTTCCCTTCCCTTCCCTTCCCTTCCCTTCCTTCCCTTCCCTTCCCTTCCCTTCCCTTCCCTTCCCTTCCCTTCCCTTCCCTTCCCTTCCCTTCCCTTCCCTTCCCTTCCCTTCCCTTCCCTTCCCTTCCCTTCCCTTCCCTTCCCTTCCTTCCCTTCCCTTCCCTTCCCTTCCCTTCCCTTCCCTTCCCTTCCCTTCCCTTCCCTTCTTCCCTTCCCTTCCCTTCCCTTCCCTTCCCTTCCCTTCCCTTCCCTTCCCTTCCCTTCCCTTCCCTTCCCTTCCCTTCCCTTCCCTTCCCTTCCCGCACCTTCCCTTCCCGCACCTTCCCGCACCTTCCCTTCCCGCCCTTCCCTTCCCTTCCCTTCCCTTCCCTTCCCTTCCCTTCCCTTCCCTTCCCTTCCCTTCCCTTCCCGCACCTTCCCTTCCCTTCCCTTCCCTTCCCTTCCCTTCCTTCCCTTCCCTTCCCTTCCCTTCCCTTCCCGCACCTTCCCTTCCCTTCCCTTCCCTTCCCTTCCCTTCCCTTCCCTTCCCTTCCCTTCCCTTCCCTTCCCTTCCCTTCCCGCACCTTCCCTTCCCTTCCCTTCCCGCACCTTCCCTTCCCTTCCCTTCCCTTCCCTTCCCTTCCCTTCCCTTCCCGCACCTTCCCTTCCCGCACCTTCCCTTCCCTTCCCTTCCCTTCCCTTCCCTTCCCTTCCCTTCCCTTCCCTTCCCTTCCTTCCCTTCCCTTCCCTTCCCTTCCCTTCCCTTCCCTTCCCTTCCCTTCCCTTCCCTTCCCTTCCCTTCCCTTCCCTTCCCTTCCCTTCCCTTCCCGCACCTTCCCTTCCCTTCCCTTCCCTTCCCTTCCTTCCCTTCCCTTCCCTTCCCTTCCCTTCCCTTCCCTTCCCTTCCCTTCCCTTCCCTTCCCTTCCCTTCCCTTCCCTTCCCTTCCCTTCCCTTCCCTTCCCTTCCCTTCCCTTCCCTTCCCTTCCCTTCCCGCACCTTCCCTTCCCTTCCCGCACCTTCCCTTCCCTTCCCGCACCTTCCCGCACCTTCCCGCACCTTCCCTTCCCTTCCCGCACCTTCCCTTCCCGCACCTTCCCGCACCTTCCCGCACCTTCCCTTCCCTTCCCTTCCCGCACCTTCCCTTCCCTTCCCTTCCCTTCCCTTCCCTTCCCTTCCCTTCCCTTCCCTTCCCTTCCCTTCCCTTCCCTTCCCTTCCCTTCCCTTCCCTTCCCTTCCCTTCCCTTCCCTTCCCTTCCCTTCCCTTCCCTTCCCTTCCCTTCCCTTCCCTTCCCTTCCCTTCCCTTCCCTTCCCTTCCCTTCCCTTCCCTTCCCTTCCCTTCCCGCACCTTCCCTTCCCGCACCTTCCCTTCCCTTCCCTTCCCTTCCCTTCCCTTCCCTTCCCTTCCCTTCCCTTCCCTTCCCTTCCCTTCCCTTCCCTTCCCTTCCCTTCCCTTCCCTTCCCTTCCCTTCCCTTCCCTTCCCTTCCCTTCCCTTCCCTTCCCTTCCCTTCCCTTCCCTTCCCTTCCCTTCCCGCACCTTCCCTTCCCTTCCCTTCCCTTCCCTTCCCTTCCCTTCCCTTCCCTTCCCTTCCCTTCCCTTCCCTTCCCTTCCCGCACCTTCCCTTCCCTTCCCTTCCCTTCCCTTCCCTTCCCTTCCCTTCCCTTCCCTTCCCTTCCCTTCCCTTCCCTTCCCTTCCCTTCCCTTCCCTTCCCTTCCCTTCCCTTCCCTTCCCTTCCCTTCCCTTCCCTTCCCTTCCCTTCCCTTCCCTTCCCTTCCCTTCCCTTCCCTTCCCTTCCCTTCCCGCACCTTCCCGCACCTTCCCGCACCTTCCCTTCCCTTCCCTTCCCTTCCCTTCCCTTCCCTTCCCTTCCCTTCCCTTCCCTTCCCTTCCCTTCCCTTCCCTTCCCTTCCCTTCCCTTCCCTTCCCTTCCCTTCCCTTCCCTTCCCTTCCCTTCCCTTCCCTTCCCTTCCCTTCCCTTCCCTTCCCTTCCCGCACCTTCCCTTCCCTTCCCGCACCTTCCCTTCCCTTCCCTTCCCTTCCCTTCCCGCACCTTCCCTTCCCTTCCCTTCCCGCACCTTCCCGCACCTTCCCGCACCTTCCCGCACCTTCCCGCACCTTCCCGCACCTTCCCTTCCCGCACCTTCCCGCACCTTCCCGCACCTTCCCGCACCTTCCCGCACCTTCCCGCACCTTCCCGCACCTTCCCTTCCCGCACCTTCCCGCACCTTCCCGCACCTTCCCGCACCTTCCCGCACCTTCCCTTCCCGCACCTTCCCGCACCTTCCCGCACCTTCCCGCACCTTCCCGCACCTTCCCGCACCTTCCCGCACCTTCCCGCACCTTCCCTTCCCGCACCTTCCCGCACCTTCCCGCACCTTCCCGCACCTTCCCGCACCTTCCCGCACCTTCCCGCACCTTCCCGCACCTTCCCTTCCCTTCCCGCACCTTCCCTTCCCTTCCCTTCCCGCACCTTCCCTTCCCTTCCCTTCCCTTCCCTTCCCTTCCCGCACCTTCCCGCACCTTCCCGCACCTTCCCTTCCCGCACCTTCCCTTCCCGCACCTTCCCTTCCCTTCCCGCACCTTCCCTTCCCGCACCTTCCCTTCCCTTCCCTTCCCGCACCTTCCCTTCCTGCACCTTCCCTTCCCTTCCCTTCCCTTCCCTTCCCTTCCCTTCCCTTCCCTTCCCTTCCCTTCCCTTCCCTTCCCTTCCCTTCCCGCACCTTCCCTTCCCTTCCCTTCCCTTCCCTTCCCTTCCCTTCCCTTCCCTTCCCTTCCCTTCCCTTCCCTTCCCTTCCCTTCCCTTCCCTTCCCTTCCCTTCCCTTCCCTTCCCTTCCCTTCCCTTCCCTTCCCTTCCCTTCCCTTCCCTTCCCTTCCCTTCCCTTCCCTTCCCTTCCCTTCCCTTCCCTTCCCTTCCCTTCCCTTCCCTTCCCTTCCCTTCCCTTCCCTTCCCTTCCCTTCCCTTCCCTTCCCTTCCCTTCCCTTCCCTTCCCTTCCCTTCCCTTCCCTTCCCTTCCCTTCCCTTCCCGCACCTTCCCTTCCCTTCCCTTCCCTTCCCTTCCCTTCCCTTCCCTTCCCTTCCCTTCCCTTCCCTTCCCTTCCCTTCCCTTCCCTTCCCTTCCCTTCCCTTCCCTTCCCTTCCCTTCCCTTCCCTTCCCTTCCCTTCCCTTCCCTTCCCTTCCCTTCCCTTCCCTTCCCTTCCCTTCCCTTCCCTTCCCTTCCCTTCCCTTCCCTTCCCTTCCCTTCCCTTCCCTTCCCTTCCCTTCCCTTCCCTTCCCTTCCCTTCCCTTCCCTTCCCTTCCCTTCCCTTCCCTTCCCTTCCCTTCCCTTCCCTTCCCTTCCCTTCCCTTCCCTTCCCTTCCCTTCCCGCACCTTCCCTTCCCTTCCCTTCCCTTCCCGCACCTTCCCGCACCTTCCCGCACCTTCCCGCACCTTCCCGCACCTTCCCGCACCTTCCCGCACCTTCCCTTCCCGCACCTTCCCGCACCTTCCCGCACCTTCCCGCACCTTCCCGCACCTTCCCTTCCCTTCCCTTCCCTTCCCTTCCCTTCCCTTCCCTTCCCTTCCCTTCCCTTCCCTTCCCTTCCCTTCCCTTCCCTTCCCTTCCCTTCCCTTCCCTTCCCTTCCCTTCCCTTCCCTTCCCTTCCCTTCCCTTCCCTTCCCTTCCCTTCCCTTCCCTTCCCTTCCCTTCCCTTCCCTTCCCTTCCCTTCCCTTCCCTTCCCTTCCCTTCCCTTCCCGCACCTTCCCGCACCTTCCCGCACCTTCCCGCACCTTCCCGCACCTTCCCTTCCCTCCCCTTCCCTCCCCTCCCCTCCCCTCCCCTCCCCTCCCCTCCCCTCCCCTCCCCTCCCCTCCCCTCCCCTCCCCTCCCCTCCCCCCCTTCCCTTTCTTCTTTTCCTTTTTCTTTTTCTTCTTTTTCTTTTTTCTTTTATCCTTCTCTCTTTTTCTTCCTTTTGTTTTTCCTGTAAGGCTTTAATGTACCAGTGATTCATTTGCATTGTGCAAGTGACTAAATGTTCTGAACAGGAGATTTGTGTTACACAGATAATGCTCTTTCTTCCTTTATTTTTTGGGTTGGTTTTTTTTGTTGTTTTTATTTTTTAGTTTTAAACCAAAGAATCTATGTTCTAGCAGGAAACAGACCTCTGTTAGTATTGTTTTTTGTTTCCCAAGTAGTTTGAACTATTTGGACCTCTCCCATTCCTAAGTATTTTTGAACTTTGTTGAGTGGTTTTTTATACTTGAACACTATTTTATTCTGCAACACTAGTGTTTCTACAGTACTACTTATAGCTTCATTTTGGATGCTAGCACTGTGGTATAAATCATGACATACTAGAGATGCAAGCAACATGCAGCAAGAAAAATATATGGTTGATCAAAATAGGTATCTCCTCAAATTTACCAGATTTGCTGTTAAGCGTAATATTGCAGTTGAGTGTGCAACTGCAGATTGCATTCAGCCATTGTGGTTCAGTCAGTATCTATGTACCACACATCCTCCTGAAGAGACACAAAATTATCTGTGCTCTCTTTCTTTGTAGTGTTATCTCTAGCATTTTAAATGGTTCTTTACAGTGTTTGAGTACCTGAAATTTTCAGAAATAGAGTAAAAAATTGCACCAACACTTCTGCTATACAGCCTCACTGTCACTAGCTTTATTTCCATAAGCTATGCATTAATTATCATGATGATTAGCAGACCTGTTCAGGATTCACTTTGTGATTTTATTTGGAGAAGTCAGCTTGTTGAAAATAAACATTGCACAGGAATTTGTCTCCTGAGAAATTTTTTTAATTAAAGGAAATTGAAGGCTTTTAAGTATTACCAGAATGAAATGGCTCAGTTAAAAATAAATAAATAAATAAATAAATAAAATCCATACCAGTCATTTATTTTCATTTTTGCCCCAAATAAAGTATATTAAAAAATAAAACATTTAAAATACATAGCTAATTTTCATGACTAGAATTATTATTTTCAGCATGAAACTGAGTGCCAATGCCAAAATGAAAAATAGGAGGGGAAAAACCCTCTTTTTTTTGCATGTTGGGGGCTTTAACAATTGATTGTTTTAGATCTTCACACATTCAGACAGAACCAAAAGAAAATAAAAAATAAGGGTCATCTAACCACCTGCTTAATAGTTGCCTACATTTTTCACCTACAAATGTTGATTCTGTTTTCCAAAGTATATAAAAACATTTCCATGTTGGTTGTCATTATAAGCAGTGAGGCAAAATTATATACAAGGAATGTATTCTATATTAACCTATATCAGGGCTAAACTTACAAACAGAGTGAATCTTAATATTCCATAAGCTTTGTATTGTTTTTGTCACATTATAGTACCAGCATGAAAAGGTGTTACTAAACCTCTCAATGTCTCTCTACTGTTATGTTTCAGCTCACATGTTTTGTTGCTTTATTTTTATGGCTTCTTGCCTTGCAGCTCAGTCTCACTCCTTTTCATAAATAGGGCTATGCAGTCTGGTGGTGTGACCTTCTGAAGTTTAGGGAATAGCTCAGGGGCTGTGCACAGTGAGCTAAAAGAGCGATGCAACTGTAGCCAAGGTTCTGACTTTGAAAATGGAAGCCCAGTTAATGACTAGATTTACAATAACATGACATTGAGGTTGCTGAATTTTCAGCATCCTGTATATTATGCAAACAGCCTTCTGTCAGCTCAGGAAATGAGAGGTCTCAGCAAGCAAGTATATGTTGATGCAACCAAAGCTAGAATTAACAATTCAAGGTCTTCCAGAGACAATATTAACCTCAGCAGCACACCACTGAGAAATAGCAAATGAAACTTTCAAAATATTGCAGAAGTGAGTCTCAGAGGACAGCTCAAGTCAAACACAAAAAAGAAGATTTCTAGCTGACAGAAAAGTGACGGATGTGTTGCCATCAATCATGAGAGATAGCAAGAATAGAGCTGGTCATTCGCTTCCTACAGTAGAAACTCTTGTTTCCTTTCTAGAAAGCTAAGAGATTTGAAGAAAAAAATGCAAACTCTACATGAAAGAACATTAAAAGTGCTACTTATTACATAGAATTTATTACCTTTCCTAAGCACAGTGGAAATGTTCAAAAAATATCTGAAAGACATGTGTGCATTGTGACAAGGGCACTGATTATTTCACAAGGGAGGAGCACAGTTATTAATTTAATGACTTCAAACAAAAAATGTCACACAGATCTGTCCTTCATGCTCCTTGGAACAACCACATTTTTTACTTCAGGGGGAAGTATTAAAGGCACACAGAACAGAAGAGACCAGAATATTCAAAGCACTCAGAATTTCTGTCAAGGCTTTTGCCTCTTTTTTTTTCCCCCAGGAATTACCAGTGTTAAAGTAGTTAATGAACATAAGTAAGGAAAGTGTACTTGATATTCCTGTTACAACATTATCAACGTCTGCAACAAGCCATGAGTAATGTTTAGAAATTCATAATATACATCACTACTGTCTCTGTGAGTAATCTGAAGGTTAGTGATAATGTAATAAAGGTAATGCAAATTATTAATACTTTGGTATATGCCTTAGATATTTGGCATAAAATTTTAGGTAATGAGGAATTTCTGAATTTACAAAACCCCGACTATTCCTTATGCTTTCAGAACTTGTGCCACCAAAACTGTTGATGACATGCAGTACATAGCACAGCGCGAGAAGCTGTTGGTTTTCTACACGATAGGAAAGGAATCTTTCTATTAAGTAGTGCCAGGCTTACTTGCAGGTTCAAATGCAAAGTCCCAGGTTATGGGAGGTGATAACTGGCCTAGGAACTTTCTGTGCCCAAATCCTTCCACAGAATCCTGACAACCAAGGAACAACTACTGCAGGGCAATTTTCAGTATTTCTTCACCCAAAATGTTGTCTTCTCTTACACCAGGACAACACCAGATTCTGCAGAATCCATGGAATGCTAACAGTGTTAATTATTTTTTATATAATTGTATAATGTTCAATATAATTAAACTAACTCACTAAACAGCTCACATAAGAGTGAACAAGGACCACTTGGGAAGAGGGAGATGTATTCCTTTGTACTCTCCACAAGAAAGTTTATCCAGCACAGCAAGGCCATCAACATGAGGGCAAAGCACAGAGCCATTTTTTGTATTATAATGTTCCTGAGCTCAGCAAAATCAAGAGACAAGCAGTGTAGGCAACAAACCATGTGATGCACAAAAAATCTTGCTTCCCAATAACAGCTGTAACTACAGTGCAAATAGTGCACAACTGCTGTTGCCTTGTGCTCCATGTTCGTGCTCCAAAAAACATTACGGTGCATTGACCTTGGTGGACAGTAGGTGCCCACCAAGCCACTGTATCACTCTCCTCAGACAGGAGAGGGAAAAAATAACACTAATAAGCTCAAAATAAAAGCAGTGTGACAAATTTATCATCCCTAGTAAGAGTAAAATTTATTTAAAAATCCCACAATTTGAAATTTCAGCATCCTGTTAGGAAGTGTCTTTGGACTGGCACTATTTTCAATGGCTGCAATTCAGTATTAGTGAAGTAGATTGATAAAATAAAGGAGGAAAAAAATTCTAAAACGTAGTTTTCATGAGCTGAGAGAACTACTTAATAAATACCATTCAGTCAGCAAATGGAAGTGCCCGTATGACCTTATGGATATTTCTTTTATGCAAATGGTTCCATTCCTCCATCAACCTTTTCCAAAATGACTGTTTTCTGGGCAGCTATGCAAAGACTCTCAGATGACACCTTGTGTCGTCCAAAGGAAGCACTAATTCCAGAGGATTCATTTATCCATGATTGAGGCTGCCAGGTCTTGTCCCCACATCTATCTGAATTCAGTGTGACCTGACAACATAACAGTTAAATCAATTTTATAACATGATTAATCTACTGTATGTAGGAAAATTAGTGTGTATTCACAATACAAATGTAAAATAATTTGAATTCAATTAATCACAAAAAAGAAAATATATATGCTTTTTTAAAAATTATTTGTTCTAATACATGCTTCACTGCACGTGTTCTACGATGTAAATAAACCCTGGAATAAATAAAAATATTTTTGGATTGAGTTCAGCATTGTGCATCTTGTCATTTTAAGTAATGCTATTAACACTTTTTAGAAAGTGAGCAACTATTTTTTTAAAATTTCGTTTTTTCCTTTTTTTCCTCTGTGAACTATCTTTATAGGTGATTTAGATGATGTCTCAGTTTTAGAGACAAAACTCCAGGAGGAAACACTCCAGAGTGAGTGTCTCCTCCGAAGGGAAAAGGGCCTCTGCTTTTCCTCCACCAATAAGACAAGTGGGTCACAAGAAGTGAAAGTGGAAAAAACAAGTTGTTTATTAACACACGAACAAAACAGGGTAGAACAGAATAAAAAACCCTCAAAATACAACAAATTCCCAGAGAGGGAACAGACACCTGCGCTCGGACCTGCCAAGGCAACCCCGCGGGCCCGCCGGACCAGTGAGAAGGGAAGGGAGGCAGTGAGGCAAGGGGAAGGAAAGGGAAAAAAGAACAGGACAAAACCCAACAGAACCTTTTCCCAGCTAGCCGGAACACAAAGGAAACCCAAAGAGCAGCACAGCGCTCCCGGCGCACTCCCTCCCCAGCCCTGCCGAGCCCCTGGAGCCGCTGGGCCCTGTTAAACCGCCCCGCACTCGGTCCTGCGGCCCCGGCCCCGGGTCCATCTTAGAGAAACAGCGTCCTTGGGCATTGAGCGGACGGGTAAGGCCAAAAGTGGCTTCATAACATCACCCCAGGACAGATGAGCAGCTAGTATTTTTTAAAAAACACATCTCTTATAGCAGTGCTACACTGAACAAAGTGTTCTTTGCCTCTACAAGTAACATCATACTTCATTGACTGACACAGTACTTTACTGAGCTGATGCAGTTGACTAATAATCTTTAAGTCAGAAATAACTACATTACTTTTCTTTTAGGCATATCCTATAATAATTCTGGTTTTTAAAAATAATTTTCTTTTTGAGACTACTTCTTTTTCCTTTTGTTCAACATATCTTGTAGCTAAGCAAAGACACGAAATTACTAGTGAGGGCTGAATATCTTAAGTATCCTTTAATCATGGAATGAGACCCATCTGCACTGTCAATAGAAGAGTGCAGGATCCATGTTAAGAAGGATGTTTAACTACACAAAGGTTTATAGATTAGACGTGGAATACGAAACTTTATTTAATAGGAATTTGTCAAAGCTGACTAAACGGAATTGAGCTCTGTGTGACAACCACTAAACATGTCTTAAATGCAAATCTATATTCCACCCTCAAGGACAAATTTATCCTCTTGTCCTATTGACTGTGATCAGTAGCATCTTACAAAATAATTACATACCCACGTCAACAGAAGAGTTTTTTCTTAGCATCAAGCTGAAAGGTTTTTACTCATCTCGTGTTCAGATACAATTGTTACATTACTCATAATCCCATATGAATTACATTGGCCTTTAATCTTATGTGAGACTGCAATTCATGGATTAGAAGACTACTGCAAGCCATTAATTGCTGTCCTTAAACATCTTTTGAATTATAGATGAGTGACATTTTGAATTCTGCAGTATGAAATTTAAAACTGATAGCTATTTAAATATTAATGATGTATTTGGTCTTTACCAGTCATGTAATGACTGACTAGAGGAGGTAAAGACTCTTAAATGCTACAGAGCTTGGTAATTTAATGACAGTGTCTGATGACTAGAAACCCAAGAATGACTCCTTCATGTCATTTGAGCTTAAAGGAAGGTTGCTTTCTCCAAAAACTCAATACTGAAACTGAAAAAGCACAGGTAAAAATGAGGATGAGAAGTTTTATCTGGTCTTCCTTTTTCTTCCAATAAGACATTGTTTCTACCCTACAGCATTTCTTTATGCCCATATATTTTTAATTGTCTTAAGAAATTATTCCTTAACCTTTTTCCTCAAGAAACAATTTCACAGGCAAGTGGTTCTCAGTGTCAGAGAGATTTTCTTGTTATTTAACTTAAATATTTCTTCCTTAATTCCATCTCATTATTCCTTTACGTACCCTAGGCAATATACTATTTGACTTTTCTATTTCTTAGGTGCTTATATCCTTCAAATATTCAAGTAGAAAATATTAATTGAGCTTCAAAATGTTCTTAAGACCATTCTTCTGCTTTAAGCAATACTGTGTATACATAAGAGTATACTTGGATTTTAAAGGATAAATATCTAAGAAAGACCAAAAAAATTTAGTTCCCCAGAGCATATTACAAATAAAATGTTAGCTGCTTCAGTGACAGTTATTACGCAAGTCTTAGTGACAGCTCAGTTTGGAATATGTCCTAGCAAGAAAGAAAATGTTTGCTTAAAACCTGGGATTACACAATACTCATTTTTCAAATGTCTCTGTAATGCCTGGGGTCTCTAAGAATGAAGAGCAGTTCATGACTAACAAGGAAAATTCCTTCACAGTGTAGTAAAAATAATGAGAAACCAAAACAGCAAGAAAAATATGATAGCAATTTTCAAGGTTAATGCAAGAGTGTGATCTGGTGACTGGTACTAAAAAGTTAAAATTCTAAAAGCTGAAGCGATTGTTGAAAAAGACCACACATAACCATAGAAGCATTGCTTGGAAGGGACCTCTGGAGACCGTCTCGCCCAACCCCACTCTTACAGGAAGTTCACAGAGTATATTACACAGGATTGCATTCAGCTGGGTTTTGAATATGTCCAGAGAATGAAACTCTGCAACTTCTCTGAGCAGCCCAATCCAATCCTTTGTCACCCTCAAAGTCAAGATTTTTTCCCTCATGTTTAGATCGGACTTCCTGTACTTAAGGTTGTGCCCATCACCATTTCTGCACACCAAAAGGAGTCTGGCCCCATGCTCAGACACCTGCCCTTAAGCTGTTTGTATGCGTAGGTCCCCTCTCAGTCATCTCTTCTCCAGTTTAAACAGGCCCAGCTCTCTCAGCCTTTCCTCATGAGTGAGATGCCCCAGTTGCCTCACCATATCCATAGCCCTCAGCTGGACCTGCTCCAATACTTGTCTGTTTTGTCCTGAGGAGCCCAGGACTGGACACAGCACTCCACATGCTTCTCCTGAGCCCTCACCAGGGCTGAGTAGAAGGGCAGGGTCACCTCCCTTGACCTGCTGGCAATGCTCTTCCTAATGTGCTCCAAGATACCACTGGCTTTCTTGGCCCCAAGGCACTGCTGGCTGATGGACAGCTTCTTGTCCACCAGGACTCCCAGGTCCTTCTCTGCAGAGCTGCTTTCCTACAGGTCAGCCCCCAGCCTGTCCTGGTGCATGGGGTTATTCTTCCTCAGGTGCAGGACCCTGCACTCACCTTTGCTGAATTTCATTAAGTCCCTCTCTGCCCATTTCTCCAGTCTGTCCCTGTCTCACAGATAGGCTGCAGGACACTCTAATGTATCAGCCCCTTCACCAAGCTTTATGTCAGTGGCAAACTGGATGATGAATAAAGTCAGAAACAATAACAGAAGAGTTATGTTGACTTTCAAACTAAAACACACATACGATATATGTACATCACATACAAAGAACAATAAATCTGTGCATCATGGGGAATTAAACTGAGAAAAAGAATACTGCAAAACTAGATGACTAGATAGGTAAAAAAAGATGAAGGGAAAAATATATGTGACATTTAAAACATAAGTACGCAGACTATAAAGACCTTTTAAAAAGTTACTGGATGCTAAAAAGCTAAAAATTGTGTCTAGGTCTGATTCGGGAATATAGAATTGATAATCCCTAAAACAACCCTAAAAAAAAAATCAATTGTAAAAAGAGAAATTTATAAGAAAAAAATGGGGTTTAGCTTTATTTACAATCGTCTTGAGGAAATCAGATGTCTTGGTTTGAGACATCTCATGAAGCAGATGATAGGGGAATACAGTATTGTCATAAAACCACCCCAAGACATCAGACAATACTTCCCCTGAGTATGCATCGAAAGATAAACACACAAATATGAGAACAGTATTCATTGTGAAGAGCACATAAAAAATAATTAAAGTTTTGGGAGTATACAATCAACATACTGATGGATTATATGTCAGTGTTTGTCCTGGTACATTCGTTATACATGAGTTTCCCAGGGAACAGGATATATTCCAAAATAGACAAGTGAGGGGATGTATATATTTATGGAAGCTAAAATTTAAATATTATCTTTCAGTATGACAAAGATGGGTTAGTGCAATTAATTCAGTTTCTGCAAATGTTTCTGATGCAAATATTTCCTGCAAATTGTGCATCTATGCTAATAGACACCACAAAGACATGAAAATAAATAATAAATTAGAAAGCATGCAGTGCAGATAACTGTCAAGTAGAGGCAGGCATGCTGTAAAATTTGCTGCCTCCCATTAACTCAGCTAAAACCTGAAAACCCTTACTCTTCAAAAATTGTTTATGCAATTGATAGATTGTTTTGGTTTGTTTGGTTTTTTTCTGGTACAGTCTGTACATATATGCTGATGTCATGGTTTGACACTGGCCAAACGCCAGGCACCCATGACAGCATCCTCCCTTGCAGCTCATAAACCTGACAACTTGATGTAATACTAAGGATTTGCATTTGCTGATTCATCTTGTTAAATTTTTTTGTGCGTGTAACTTGAAACAACTGACACCTACAGAGGAAGGGCAAACCCTCCCCCCCGAAAAGCACTTTCAAACCATAGATATTCCCCACATATCAATGGAACAACTGTGAGTTTGAAGATATTTTTTGCTGTGTTTATTATAGAGATCTATTTTATTTGACCTTAGGGGTTATTCTCAAATAAATGAGTTCTATGAGAAAATAGGCCCCCTCAGAAGTGCTGGAAATAAAAGATAGAAAATTAAGGAAGACTTCAGCTTTTAGAAAAATGTTTTGCCAAAGCTAAGCGAACAGACAGACAGTCAGATTCCCCTCATTCAAACTTATTTATGAGTTTTGAAAGGCCACACATATAGCATCAGAATTAAAATTCCTCTTCAACACAAAAAATCATTTTATCTTAAGATTGAATTCAAGTGTGAGTCATTCACTTACCTGGAATTAAGTAATTGAGTTACATTGTACTGTATTTTAACTGAGAATACAATGCAGGAAACTTTGAAAACACATGTTGATGTGTTTATGATTATGATCCATGTTATGAAGTAATTTGTCACCCTCATTGGGTGCGCAGGTGAGACAAAGCATACAAAGGCTTTGTCTGCACCTGAAAACACAGCAGTGCCTGTGTGTGAGCTACCACCTGATGTGGCAGAAGCAGTTTGTTGATACACATGCAAGCCATTGCATGCTTGGTGGCACAGTCCCTTGGGGATGATCCCAGTTTATATGATTTACAAGGTATGAGTATGTTCAGGGCTAAACAAAGGATACACAGCTGCTCACAGTGAAACAGTTTTCTATATAAATATTTCCTCACTGCACATGAAGCTAGAATACGGCCAGGTAAGGTCAAAGAAAGGCTTTGCTCTCCTTCCCCCCTGTACAACGTGCTGTGACATGGATGGCAGATTGCAGAGCGGAACAGTGATGTGCATGTTTTGGATATATTTGTTAAGTACATTGTGCCTCCTCAATTTACTGCCTAATTTATCATTGAATAATTCTCTAGCACATACATAGGATTTATAGAAAAGATGCAACTTAAGCTTGGTAGTTCTGTTATAGTACTACTTAAATTATGCAGAAAATAAATGCTGTATGGCATAACTACTTTCTTTATAGCTAAGATTTCTTAAGAAATGAATCTTAGAAACTTCCTTCCCTGAATCTGCCTTTTGAGTAATTACACAGCATACACAAAGATCCTAAAGGTTTTGTCTGATGCTTTTATGTCTGATACATTGAAAGAAGACTTGTACACAGTTTTTTCCTTGGAAGTATAATTATTTTTTTTACCTTTGCCATAGGTCATTATTTGTTTTCCAGTATGTTCATTCAAATCTAAGCTGTTTTTCAACGATTGTAGGTCCATCAGTCAAACTCTTTATTTGAAATAAGCATAAGGTATATGAAATCTACATATTTATGGCAGAAAAAGAAGGGGGAAAAAAAGAAAAATAGAGAGAATTCAGCTAGTGATTTAAGAGATCTTAATTGAATTGCTCTGAAAGGGATATTTGAAACTTCAAGAACAGCTTTTTTTAGTGTCTAGTTTAGAATTACTCAGCTGTTTTGTCTTTCTTTTTCTGCTGCATTCTATAAACTGGTCAATGTTCAGAAGTAAATACGTTTAGAGCTATTGCAACACTTGTGTTGAAAATGCAATTTTCTCTTAATGTTTAAAGATTACTTTGAGGTTATTTCTTTTAATTGAAACAGTACATTTTAATGTTCCAAAGGTGCCACTAGTTTATTAAAAAAGGTAATTTTATCCTGTAGGAGGGATAACAGCTACTTTGTGCTTTGTTTCTTCCTGGCATATACAAGAAGAAATATCCAATAGCAAGAGACAATGGGAGCTGGAAGTGACACTGTTCTTATGTTTACAAATTGCATGATTCTGTTTGGAAGTGTACCACAATAGCTGTTATGTTTTTACAGTCACCATTTTCATGATTATTAGATCATTACATTTAGCTTAAACCAATTTGAGTTTGTTTTAGCAAGAATTGGTGATGATTTCTCACCTCTGACCTTTGGGTTAATGAGAAGCTTCTCTGTGTAATTGCTGTATCTTAAGATGGCACTGTGGTGTGTAATTGTTATCCCTGTAAAATTATATTTAAAGTTTGTTTTACTTGAGCAAGTAGAATAACATTATTTCTGCAGTGAGCAATAATTATCTGCCTCCTAGCTGAAAATGTATACTGTGAATAAACTGTGTTCATGTAGTAGCCTTTGTTTCTAAGGCAAGTTAATTAAAAGAGAAATGTTGAAAAACATGTCAGTCTACTGAGTGCTGATAGAGTAATAGTATTACTTTACAATAAAACATTCTAGACAAACAAACAAAAAATTGATTTTGCTTTGAAGATATAGATAAAACTGAAAAAAAATCATGATTTTACACTTTGATTATAAGAAAAATGCAGCCATGAAAAGAAATATCTATTTGTTTTAATGGAATAAGAAGTACTAGGTACTCATATAGGTTGATACAGACATGAAGTAGTGACATTGAAACTTACATTTTTCACCTTGAAATTTTCTGTATATGATAGCAAATTGCACATTAGGCATTATATATGTGTTCTTCCTCTGCTGCTTTAATTAATCCTACTATAAAAAAGATATTGCCATCAATCCATGAATATTTTAACATTCAGAAAAAATTTTATTCAATATTTATTTACCAGAACAACATTCACTGTGTGACAATTACTTTCAATTTCAAAAACTGTTTCCATATATAGCACAGGACCCTCTGACCTTGATCTGCTATAAACTGCCTTTTCAATTCTACACAGGGTTGAAAAAAGGATGTTGCATGAGCCATCAGCCTTGAATTTGTTTTCCCCATCATATATAAACTTCACAAAGTATCACTTGGCAGTTATTAGGAAGAGATGCTACTTTAATTTTATTTGCAAAAGTTCTCTTTTATGTCTTTCTCTACAGGAATAGTGTACAATTCTAATATTAATCAGTAATTGTATTCCGTTTTTCTTTCTTCTTTAAAAAATTCACATAGAGTAACTCACTCCTTGTAGGCGATTGAATCTCGGACCCAGACCGGCAGGGAATCTGAACCGTTTATTCAAAGGAGTGAGTTGGTTTTATTCACTTTTCCAAGGCACAGTATTTCCTTATATGGTGTGTGACCTATCCTGTGTTGCCACATCAGCAAGGCACTTGGTAGGGCTGTGCTGTGTGACACCTCCTCCCTGCAGGGCCCGGTGGTGACAAGCGTCTCTGTGCTGCCGGGTGCTCCTTTGTGCTGCCATGGGCCTCTGCAGGCAGGTTTTACAGCTCACAACCCAATTCTCTCTTATAATTCCCCATAACTCCCCACTAATATTTCTTTATCAGTCTCAGCAGTCAAGAAGAGCATTTACAACACACTATGGACGTGATCTCTCATTTGCATTGAATTGGCCTAGTGCCTCTGTGAATTTGCAAACAGACGGACAAAACCCTCTTAAGAAAAAGACTATTTTGCTTGCATTTCCCACATGTTTAATTTTGAAATTGTTTAAAAACATCTCTTCTTAGTTTACATAGTTTATTTTTTTATTATTTTTCCAGTAACTAATAAAATTTATATTGTCTGTCATTAAACTTTTGGCATAATTTTAAAATAAATAAAATACAGCACAGATGCATAATATATATAAGCACTCCTTTTACATGAGATGGAGTTCACAGTAATGATATAATTGATTGAACTGTAAAACTCCACATTTACTTCAATAAAAATTAAAATCTAGTCGTGCTATATCCAGGATATAGTTTCTTTAAACTTCTGATAAGAAATAACTTCACAATAAACACATTTTCTGATGTAAGCTATTTTTATAAGCTCTTAACTGCATGCATTTACTCTACAATAAATTAACCTTTGTATACATTTTGACTGCTAGAGGAGGAAAGTTGCAAATAGATTCTCATGGTAAAAATATCATTAACTGCTTAGAGAAGGGATGGCAACACTCATATATGCATGTTTCAGGAGGTCAAGAATATTATAAATGGTGTGCCAGAAAGAAAGAGGCATATAATAGAATTGAATGTAATGTGGATGGAAAGCAAACTGAAAATTATAAATAGTTTACTTACATAGAGAAATAAATTTACACTGTTATTGCCAGCATTGCAGTCTGTAATAGTGGCTATGGGGTTCTATATAACACTTTTATTTCCACAAAATGTTTTAGGTTTTTTTTCTTCTCTGAATTTCCCAAGACATATACATCAAAGATGGAAATAGTTCCTTAAAGATATTTTCTACATCGACAGGTTTTTTCAGGTTTTTAGCTGTCATCCTATTAGGCTGGATATAATTAAAATAATAATTCCAATTTGCTCTATTTCATCCTTAAGCACAAAAGAAACACCCAAACCAAAATTAACCAATCAACAAAAAAATCTGCCAATTTATTAGACAGGGTAGCTTTTTTATATTTTACTGAACAGAGGATGCAATGTATCAGCAAACATTATAAAGTTGCTGAGGCACAAGGACATGCATTAAATCCTTGATTGCCTAAGAAATGCTGCACAGTTGTCATGGGTTAGCAAGCATAGTCCCATAAGTGATTTTCTTGCAAAGAGGTATTTACAGCTTCCTCTGTTGCCTGACAGAACCTATCAGCTGGCCAGTTTGAATATGGACAACTTTTTAAGCCACTTAGAATTTTGACTGCCTCTGTGGTCCACATTTAAGAACGGACAAACCCCGGGAAGCTCTCTCTCTTGCTTCTGCTGGGCCCTGCCGTGCCCTGCCGGGACTTGCTCGGGTTGGGTCGGGCTGGAGCACAGCCCTGCTGTGTGCAGACGGCACGCCCCCCTCCGCCCCCCCCAGTGCGCCTGAAG
Organism: Aphelocoma coerulescens; assembly: GCF_041296385.1. Classification (NCBI taxonomy): domain Eukaryota; kingdom Metazoa; phylum Chordata; class Aves; order Passeriformes; family Corvidae; genus Aphelocoma; species Aphelocoma coerulescens. The sequence goes on from NW_027184085.1 coordinate 67,130,232, forward strand.
AATTCAGCTGAAGCTGCCCTGCTGTCCAGCAAAGATCACGTGTCCAGCTGCAGGGCTGGGTGAGATTAACCCTTTTAGTGCTGTGAAGAGCTGAAACCCTGAGGGAGGAGAAGGAGGAGATGCTTAGAAGCTGAAATTCTGTTGTAAAGCTATGGTGGTGATAGACTGTGATATATCAGAGTACCCGTTGTACTTTCGTGAAAGCATGGGGGGGTGGAGCGTTCAAACTGCAATTGTGAGCAAAAGCACCTGTGCTGGAATAAGCAAATGCTGAAGCAGTTGTAATTTGATGAGAAGTTTGAACAGGGAGAGATGGAAGTGATGAAGACTCTTGCTCCAAATGGAAGGAGAAGACCTCAGTTCCTTGAGATACTCCCAGAGATTGTCTTAGAGATGAAGATGCTTTTTTCTCTCAGGAAAGGAGGAGGGCCTCTATTCTCAGAGATGGAAATACTCCTGGAGATGGATGAAGAGAACTTCTGTTTGTGAATGGCTCAACCTTAAAATTGTACCCCAGTAGCTCAAGATTGGACCCTCAAAAGCAGTTGTGGGAAAAGCTGCAAATCGTGGAAAGGGACTCCCACATGATGGGAGCAGAGAACCAACCCAGGTGGCTATCTCATTGTGATAATATCTCCATATTATGAGCAAGAGAGACTCCTCTTCCTAAATGGACTGAACAAGGTTATTATGGAAGTGGTAAACTGACTGAACATCTCAAGGGTTGTCTTTTTACATTGTCAGTGTGAGAAGGGAGAAAGATGGGGGGAGGAGAAGTGTTCTGAAGGTGTGGTATGATTTCCCCCCCCCCCCTTCTTTTAGGTCTATTAATAAACTTCTTTATATTCTTTCAAGTTTTGTGCCTGCTTTGATTTTCTCCTAATTCTTATCTCACAGAAGGTAAACAGTAATGAGTATTTTGGACCAAACCACTAATGAAGGCCTTGAAAATGGAAATTGTACATCACAGTACTTCAATTAAAATTACAGAGAAAACTATGCTACCTTGTGTGCTTCATAAGTGCTGGAATCTGTAATTCTCAGACAGTTCTGTAATGTCAGCTCCCTCACATAGCAAACAAATGCGCCATAAAATCCTAGAGATCTTCATTGAAACACTTGAGTATATTCAGAAACATAGATAGAAAAAATATAAACATTATTTACAATTATATTGGCAGATAGGATCTTTATTTGGATTAAAATACAATTGTACATTTGAAATACCAGAAGGCACTCTAATAGTTATCCCTGGAAATGCTTTTTAAAATTACAATTGCCTTAATATTACTTGCTATGTAGCATAGTCCAGCAACAGCATTATCCTTGAGTAATGGAGTTATTCTTTGGGAAAACCAATTTCCAGATCTCAGTTTACATCCTTTCATAAAAGAAAAAAAAAAAAAAAAAAAAAAAAATCAGGATTAAGTAACACATTCACAATTCACCAGAAGGCAAGAAAGAGACCTGGGTCAGGATTAAGTTTAGGCAGGGGTTTGAGATTTAAAGCCAAAAGTTTTAGTTTAGTTTAATAAGAAGAATCAAAATGTTAATATTTTTACTAGTTATGAAAGTGTTTGAGAACTATAATCCTGGCAAAATCAGCATCTATTACCTTTAAAGTCTTTACTGGTTTTGTAAAATTCTGTACATAAAGAGCTTTTCATTTCCAGTGACATTATCCTTGGGCACGAAAATAAAAACTATCTGGACACAAAAAAAAATACAGAAACAAAGTGAAAATCTCCACTCAGTCTGTCATAAAATGAAAGCTCAAATATTTTACATCACTGGCGATGGGAACAAATAGTTATTTCTCTTAGGTAGCCCAGCTTAGTAAACAAAAAGTGACAATAGTAACTATGTATAACTCCTACGGTAAGTTCCAGATGGCAGTGCTTGGTGTACTAGGCTTATTCTTCTCACAGAACTGACTCTAGACATAATTTTAAGTACAGGGGCAAATGATCTGAAAATCAGAACAAACCCTGGCCATGCTTTTTAAAGCTTATCTGTGTGCAGAGAAAGCATAAGCTACAATGAGTTTCAATCACAGTTCAGTTTTGGTAGATAACCAGGAAAACTGGGTAAGGGCTTAAGAACAAATACATCAAGTTTGGGTGTAGCTTTAAGGAGTCAATTGATGTCTCTGACAAGCAGTTACAAGGCCACACAGATAACCAAAATCACATACAGCAAACTTAGTGATAGATAATAAAGGCTTAGATGTCCAAGGAGCAGCTAATTTGCCAGACATCTTCCAAAATAAGATAATCTTCTGCTTGCATTTACAAAGTAGATAAAAGAGTTAGATCACTTGGGTAAGAGTAACAAGGTAGCAGAAAATTAAATTTGCCAAAAATGTGTTGGAATTTCATTTAGTGATGAGATGTTGAAATACCTGAATAACTTAGGCAGGAACAAAAGAATGTATGTATAGCGATTTTAGCAATAGTTGTCCTTTAAAACAGCATCAATTCTCAGTTGAGAGAAGTGGGAGACAGACAGGTCAGAGCAAATAGCACTAAGACATTTTCCCTTTATTTATACATAAGCCATAAACCTAGAATGCAGAGGGAAAGAACCCAAGCAAATTAAAGAAACTCAACCAATAAACCCTGCATGCTTTTCCTTTCTCTTTTTTTATTTTTCAGGTTGACATAAAGCATTCATTGCTCCAGAACCACACTGTAAAATCCTCAGTAATACTGTGTAGAGCAGCTGGATTATTGTTTATCAGGAATTAAATTAATGCATTTCTTTGTTACTAAGGTGTTGTCTTTGATAGAAATTTAATTAAACTTTTGGCATTCCTGAACTGTGAACTATTGTTATACTACAGGTAAGTTGATAGAAAAAAAAAAAAAAAGGAAATAGTGTCATTTTCTATCTTTCAGTCATAATTCATTATATTCACTGAATTGATTAATTGATTTTCAAGTTTCATATCTGTTCTGTGTTGTTAGTACCATAGGTGTATATAATCAGATTTTGTGGGCTGTAAGCAATAAACAGCTGCAAATTTTCTTCATTTAAAAAAGAGCTAATTAGATTACAAATTATTTTGCTCATTTTCCCACCAGCTCCTTGGTTCATTCTTTAATTATTATTTATATTCAAGCATTTATGTACCTTTCAATACAAGAGTTTTTCAATGGCATGTGTATACAAATAAGATGTGAAGACTATACAATCACAGACCTACTTAGTAAACCTCCTTCCGCTTTTCTGATCCTTACCATCTTTCTGTTTCTTCGCACTCAGTTAACTCACTTTTGTCACATGCTCATTTTGGTTTTGTTTCACAGTTTCCAGCACCACAGGACCATTTAATACCTTCTGTTATTCCAGGGCTCTAAGTTGCTCTTTTGCTGTCTGCTTTTCCCGTCCACTGGGGAAGAAAACATTGTTTCAACACATTTAGTTTTGCAGAAGATAGGAAACTTTGGGCTGTCTGAATGACTGAGTCGAGAGCAGAAACAATGGAAAAAAGTAAGAGGGGTGGCATCAGAGAAAATTAATATAGAAATAAGTGCTCTCTCTCTAATATCACAAAAGCCACAATAGCTTTGTTCATTTCAAAAAGACAAGTGAAGCACCACAGCAGTTTCTGTTGATGTCATTCTAGAATGGGAAAGCAACTTTGATAGCAATGAAGCTTAGCTTTTTTCTCTTTGTTTTTCCCTCTCTGTTCAGCTGGCAGCAGTGGGAATTCAGAATCTGATCCAACCAGCTACAGGACCATTTCCTCTCCTTAGTAACACAGCTTCAGCTAGCATGGGGGAAGCCAGATGGAGCCAACTCAGGAGCAGTGGTGTAGCTAAGAGGGGAATTTGGACCATGTCATTGGTATGAATTTTGGACCATGGCAGATAAAGGAACACAAAGTAGTGGAAAATGCAGCTGAGGCTGAACATATCTCAACTGTCTTTCTCTCTGCTAATTACTGCTTCTCCAAAGCTGCTCATTTCAGTGGTGTTCCCTGATTCTCTCACAAGGCTAGTAGTCGTAGTGCTATTGGAGCTGCACTGGAAACATCCCAAATCATCTATTCCATTAAGTGACTTTGATCACATTTGCTTACTTCAAGGGTTATGAGTAAATTGCTTACATCCTGTGGCATCTCACATCCCCTAGTTGCTGTTGATATCAGCTCCAAGAAAATTCACTGCTAATGCCAAAGGCACTGACTGAGCAAACTTCAATTCTGAAAGTCAAAAGGTCAAAGTGAAAACAATGGACCAGCTGTTCCTACTGGAACAACAGAAAGAAAATATGACTAACAAGGACTTGAAATGTCTTTCTTCATTAAAATCGTGTCTGTGTGGTCTTTTCCTTCTTGAAGACTCTGCATCATTTAAAGATACCCTTATTTATGAAGTACAATCTTTGGAGCATTTCAGAGTTTTTTAAAAATCCCATCAGTTTTTTTAACCTGTTTAGAATGAGGAAGCTAACAGTAAAAAAAAATGCTGCTTTCTATCCCGATGAATGATAAACTCTTACTGAGGACACCAGTCAGCTTCCAGATATAGCAAAAAGAGAAATTCTTTACTTTAGCTGAGAGGCCAAGCTTACTGTTGATACATAAATATGATACCAGATTGCATACAATATCATTGTAAATATGTACCACCAGGTCAGTCATCAAGAGAAACAAACTTTCCTGAAAACAACTGTCCTTACAGTTCATGGACACATGAATAGGTAGAGTCTGCTCACCTTTTCTTGAATAAAATGGTGATTTAGAATTTAAATAGCTCTCAACAATATTTGAAAATAATTCTGTGGATTTTTCAAAAAGAGAAGAAAACCCTATATAAAACTATTATTCTTTTTACCTTCATATTTCACTCTGCTTTCTGTATGAAGGAATAATGAAGTGTTATAGTATCCTACAGCTCCTGAAACTACTATGAAATATTAGGGAGTGAAGGAAGGGAAGAATGAAAAAACAAAGCAGGAATGAAAAACTCTTATTTATGCCTAATTTTGTGAGGCTTATTTCATTCCAATGGAGTCTGTGAAAAAAATTTTTTGCAACATCTACCCTAAATAGTACATCAGGTTATTTTTGTATTTTTAATCTACAGCTATTAATGTATAATTAGAGTTTGAGTCCAGCTTTAAATTGTAACTTAATGATTTTGCCTTTTGCTTTTTCATCTCACTTAGTAGTTTTGAGTAAAAGTTACACATGGCTGGATTACATTACTCTTAAGGGACCTTTATGTTTTAATAACTGAAGTGGCTGCAAAGTAGCATGCTACTCTCAGTTGCAAAACTTGATGATTTTGTAAGAGTTGAGGTTTCTCCTCTAGTGAGGTAGATTTTTCTGTGGTATACTTGCAAATGCTTAGGAAGCCACCACACAGTACATTTGGTTCATCTCCAGAGCTGCTCCACCATGGCTAATTTCCACACCTATCCTAGAGTGCAGCATTGACTGTGTGAGCACAGCCGTCTGTTTCAGAATGACACAGGTCAGTTTAAACCACATCAGAGAGAGCAGTCACTTCCAGCAGAGGAAAGGGAAGCAGCAGTGGAGCCAATCACAAGCATTTGTCAGACTGTAACCAGCTCATACTGTTGATTGCAGCATCTCTGCTGAGAGGGCAGCAACTCATGGCTTGATGGCAGTAATTTCTTAAAACACTAGGAATATGAGTACTCTGTGTGATCCTTTAAAAGGCTACAAATGACATTAGCAGATATGCAGGGAAGGTAAAAAGTTATGGTCCAGTCTTTCTACTCAAGAGTGCATTTACATAGAGTATACATGAATGCTTTCTGTCTCCGTGGATCCTTATTAATTTTAGCATATTCACTCAGTAGTAATACACTATTTTTTCTCCTGAGGATTTTCATGCTTTTTAAATAATAAATAAATAAATAAATATGCCTACTTCCTGCTCAGCTTTACATCTCACTATCTCATTTAAGTTTCTTCAGCAGCTACTCCACTGAGGTGGTTCACCTGAGTATGAGCTGAGGTATTCACTGGTTCAGGCATAGAGGTTCAGCAGAGAGGGGAGACATGTGTGGGTATTTGTTCCAGACGGTTTGTATTTTCTGAAGAAATTCACTGACTGCTTACACTAATAGAAAGGTGTCATGAAATCTCAAAAGTGTCATTCTTTTTAAATCAATACCAGAATTTTACCAGGATTATGATTAAATTCAAAGCCTAAAAATTACTTCCTGTTTCATCACCTTCTTGCTCCAGTCACTCGTTGTTCAGCCATTTCCTCATCTTTGAGTAAATTCTATTCCGTCTTCATAGCCCAAATTTGTAAACAAAATAAAATCCTTAAAATCTGAGGCAACCCCACTCTGAGCCCAGATCTCAAGGAAAATTAAGTAGTGGTTTTACTCATTGAAGATTTCACTACTTTGCTGGTCTGAAATACTTAAATTTGCACAGGATATAATATAGTATTCTAACAGTATATTTTATTTTCCCATAATTTAGAGTTTTAGACAGTTATGATAACCTTGGGTTTAATACTAAATACTAACACACACACAAGTGATTGCAAGTACATGAGTAGCACAGTGTTTTGCTTCAAAAACAATGGAAACTTGAGGCTGATATGTATTTTTAAAATCTTTTTGTAAGAGAACTGTTCCAACGCTTGCTTCAATTTCAATACTATCTTGTTATTTAAGCAGTAGCATTAAAAGCACTGATACTGGTCATATGTTAAGCTATACACAAGAGGCATGGCTAAAGGTAGACTCTGACTGATTTATCTTCTTGAACAGTTGCTTGAATTTAGTAAAGCAAATTCAGGCTACTAATTTCTTCTGGAATTAAGTCTAAATATCCTACCACTTGGGCAAAGACTGCCATTGACTTTCCAGCAAAATAGGTGCCCAATGTCAATGTTTTTCTCTCTTGCTGAATATTATGCAGAAACTAAACCTGGCTTTAATTCATATGATAATGAATTAATTTTAAAGTCAAACATATGGTCCATTTGCTTTATGTGGATAAAATAACCCATCACATGATTAGACATGGAGATTACATTTCTGGTTATTGGACACATAAGAGTGAATCAATAAATCCTGAATAGTGTCAATATTGTTCAATGTTAAAAAAAATAGAAAAAAATTAACAATCTCTCCTTGTCCTTCATGTGTCCTGTTTTCTGAAGTGAACTATTCTGAACTATTTTGCCATCTTTGAAATGTAAAACCAAACCCCGCCTGTTTAATAACTATATGCTTTATATAAAGTCCATATTAATGAGATGGGATTTTTTTTTAATTACTTAAAAATATTTCATCAAATAAATAGCATTCAGGTCTTGAACATTTCTATACTTCAAAATATCTTTTATCTACTTTGCTACAGTCAGACATCAACTAGAAATCATATGAAATCTACTTAAAATTGCTGATAGTTCAGATCATCCACTTCCTAATTATTTCTTGTATGCTTTTCTGTAAGGTGCGGGACAAAAAGCCACTGACACAGAATATGGATGAGTGAACTGTGCAGGATGCAAAACAGCATGTAAAAGAGAAACTGCCGGATACACAGTAACTTCAGAGGCACCTACTTCAGTCTCCTGATTCTTCAGGTGTAAAATTACCCTTGTGATGTATACATCTCATAATCTACATTGAAACTGTATTTCAGGGCATTTTTTTCAGGGACTAAAATGGAGCTCATTAGTAACTTCTTAAATTTCCTTGTATTCGAAACTAGCAGTGAAACAACAAGGTATGGGAGGTATGGGACAAAATTCCACAATCTATCTTACCCTGTGACACTGATTGTGCCATAATCAGACCTCTCCTGATGGGAGAGATCTTTAAAGTCCTTGCTAGGAATTCCAGAGACAAACGGGACTCTCAGCCTTCGCTGTTTCTAGATAGTTGTTTATTAAATCTTATCAGAGAAAAAGAGTCACTAGCGTGATCCAGACATAGCACAAAGCAGGGAATGCAGGAGAAAGCCAAATTATGAAGATTACATGGCCTTTTTAAAGGTAAATCAGCCAATGGTTACTAAAAACACATATTATTTTTACTTTTCTGCCAATTATTCAGTAACACAGCCAGGAACTGCGGAATTCTTTGTCCAATCATCCCAAACTACTTTTACTGCAGAATATGGAGTAGTAGAAGAAGAAGAAGAACATTTGGAGAACAACAACATTCCTCCATTTTGATGTTTTTTGCTTTTATCAATTTACTACATTAACAAACCCAAAACCTCTAAATTTTTCACCCTGTGACAATCTTACATAGTAGTCTATCACCTAATTTACACTAGTGTAGTTTCTAGTTCTTCTCTAAGAGCAGGCAGTTTTTTCCACAGACAGAGGTCAAAAGCTGTGTTGTTCAGGGGGGTGAAACCCCTCAAAACAGGCAGAGAAATATTCTCTCCCACTCTGGGTTCCTGGAAAATGCTGAGCATTTGTACTTTAAATATAATTCTTCTAAAACAAATTCATTTTATTAAAGAAAGCAACTCAACAGGAAAAAATGGATTTTTCTCTTGATAGGACCATCAGAGACAAACTCCTACAAATGAATTTGTCTACTAGTATTATCTTCTGTTCCTATATAATTGCAGAATAAGCAGTCAAAACAGAGAGAAAAGGCAGGCTATTCTTTTTACTTTTTTTAACACCAGACTCAGGCTAAAGATATTTAATCATAAGGTGTTCCAGTGGCCAGCTTTGCAGAAATGAATGGAAAGTCCTGCAATGCCAGGCTGATGGAGCAGATAATAAGACATTAGTCTTCTCAGCCCAGTCTTCGACTGAGTCCTTCAGGCAACAAAAATAAATCCAGTCACTTATGTTTCATTATTTCTCACATTCATTATTTCTCTGTTCTGTCTTAATTTTGTTATGACATATTTCTCTGTTTTTTAGTCTAATGATATCCATATTTTGTCCTTTGTTTCTTCTATAATTGTACACATTGCAAAAAAAGAAGTAATGAATGATTTTTTTTTTTTTTTAACATTTTTAATCACAGGGAGATCTTAAAGCTGTCAAACCATTTTCTATCTTAATGTCATACTTCTTTCAAAACACAGTAAGCTATTGTTTCTGTATACCTTTTGTAGCTAAGCTAACATTGACGATAAAGTGTGTCTTTGATCTGAGAGCTTTAGAGGTAGACCAGCCTGTAATGGTAATTGAGAAAGCATTACATAAGCAAAGTAACTGGCATGATTTATTGCTATGTCAAACAATAAACATAGCTTTCTGAGATTTTTTTTCATGAGAATGATCAGGATCTGTGCCTGACCTTGTATCAAACTAGGCCCATGCTTAATTTTTTAGCTACTATCTTTTTAATCCTTGCCCTCAATTTCAAAGATTCAGTTTTATTTGATGGTCTCCACTGCTGCCATTGACTTGCATATTTTATGGGCCAACGCTTATCATTCTGAGGAATACAGATCTCTTGATCTTGAGACATAGTAAAGGTCAACCTAGCAGTTAAATCTGATAAAGGCAATCCAAGGCTCTAGTCACAGTATGACTGTACAAATAGGCATCACTGTAAGTGTAATTTATGATCCATATTGTGATAATAACAATTTTTGGTTTTCTCCAACCTTAGAGGGAGAAGATTTTACAAGGTGGGATATCATCATGTTCCTCCTCCCTATTGAGAAAGCTGAGATTGTTGGAGAGCCTTCTTAACCCTTTGAACACATATTTCACTAGTAGGAATGTATTCTACTGGCCAGTGGGGTAGGTCTGCTCTTGCTAAACCACTGTCATATTCACAGGCATTCGAGAGTTCCACGGGTACTCGCTGGAACATTTTGTTTCAAAGTTTACCTCAGTTGTTGTGTGTTTGTGTAAACTCTGCCAGGTACATCTCTTGTATTCTAAGTCTGGTTTTTTTAGAAGTTTTCACTTTATGTTTTTATAAAAAAGAAACCTTATTTCACTTGAGTAATAAAGAGTTGGTGTAATATATCTTCACTGGTCTTTCTCAAGGTAGCACTGACAGAAAGTGCCCGTACATGTAGCTATCTATTTAGATGGGTTGTGTCTTTGTTTTGAGGCTTTGGATTTCATGAAGAAGGTGAATAGCAGTTTGGTGTCTAAGGGCAGATACTAAATGCCTGAAGTGAGTAAGTAAGTTTTACATGTACAAAGACTTTTGAATCACAGATAATATTATCTAAAGAGTAAAATAATGCTGTTGTTCTTACTGCTTGAGCATCATTTGTGTGATTCTCACTGTTCCTCAGAATAAAATAATTGAAGAAATTTATCCTCAAGTCATATGCTATATAACTCTATCCATTATTGTTGTAGTAAAGTATAGTAAATAAGGCTTTGTGCTAGTTTCAGCAGCACAGCCCAGTACATAGGGGAATGATAAAAATTATGTTGCTTCTTCTTCTGAGACTAAAGATCCCCTTCTAGCCAGAAAAAAATTTTGACTTATCTGTTTACCCTGTAAACCAAAGTGTTCTACTAAGATCAGGCTAGCTACACCATATGATACAACGCAAATGCCTTATGCAAAACGGCTTTTCTCTTACTGTATGATTTTATCTTAGAAGGGATTGAATTAACATTTCATCTATATAGGGATATTTGTGTATTAGTCCACAATATGACTGTACTAACAAGGGAGATACTCCTCTTATTTATTGTTTTTAAACCATAGCTGGAAGTTGGAGCTGTACATCATCTTTTTTGCTAAGCAAGATTCTAAAAGGACAGAAAACCAATTTTATCATTACTATTATTATATTTCTATCTGGTCCTTTTTTAGTTCTTTCAGACTTGAATCAATTTGACCAATGTGGTTGGGGATGAAAATAAAAACTTTCTTGACAAAGGGGAAAGAGATGAATGGATCAGGAGGTGAGATAAGGTGATAGAGCAGCTACATGAGAAAATGGGAAAAATCACTAGGATGCAGAAACTATATGTGCACTCAGGGAAATGAGAAGGATCGATTAGGTGAGGGGTGGAAGGTAGGACAGAAGAGGAAGACAGGGGTAATAGAGGGCAACAAATTGTTTCTGTTTTAATGTGTCTGAGGAGAATGGAATGAAATAGGAACCTGAAAAATCATGTGCAGCTGTCAATATAAGGAGCTTTTTGAATACAAAGTATATTGCTTGTTGTCCCGGGTGTTGTCTGTGCACTTTGCACAGATTAGTTGTTCGTATGAAAATCACTGGCATACATAAGAATCTGTGAACTGTAAATGTGGATGTTATGCAGAGAAAAATGTACTGAAATTCACACAAGCTCATAGAGGTATTGATGAAACCACATCCTGTGGTAACATCCCCAGCTGGTGGCAGAACTGAGTTTTGGCCATGATATAGTCTTAGAGTCTCTGCTGTTATCTCTGCTAATGATTGGCTATTCCTGTTAATCTCTGATGTGAATAGCTGAAATAGCCTATCTGTGTATTATTGATCACCATATCCATAGGATCTAAGAGCAGAATCCTAGACAAGAATTTTTCTGCAGAAAGAAACAAAACTAAACTGTTAGACCTGAAAGTTATTGAAATCACCCAATACATCAAGAAGCAGTGAAGGTGAAACACTCAGTAGTATCAGTCTTCAGTGAAGGAGGTAAAGTGAGAATGTGCCAACATCTTTTGCTTGCATAAAAATGTGATGAGAAAAGTTTTCAGAGACACAAAGCACTGAAGTATAGTAATTATTCTGTTTTGTTGCTATTTTATTGTCAAGTAAATGGAAACAATAGAAGCAGAATATAATGTATTGTTAGATCTGAAACAGTATGAGAAAGAAAACAATGAATAGAAAAATATTTTTATTTACAGGTGATGTGAAAGAGGAACACAGATATCATTACAAATCCATTTCTTCAGTATTTTTGTGGATTTATTTTACTGTTGAAGCCCCTTGTGGGTTGGGGGATTTTGCAAGTTGTTGTTTCACAAACCAGCTTCTCTTCTGCGAAGTCATGTGTCTGTATGTTTGAATTTGCAACACATATTCTAGGTTAAAGAAAGACAATATTCTAGTTTATGTTACATTTTTTCCCTGGAAGAGAAATTGGCTACAGAAAGCCAACTTCTACTTGAAAAACAAATAGTATTGGTAACTAGCAGCCATTGTCCTTGGAAGGCAAACCAAACTTCTGAATATTTGGCTTGCAACTAAAATCTCTTTTTTTCCATAAGTAAACAATTTAACTAGTATGTCAGAAGATTATATTTTTGTTTGTCGGAATTGGAGATTTTCATGTTGTGCAAAAGACCTTAAAATTACGAGACCTTTGTGTGTCTTTTTCTCCTTCAGCTTCTTTTTTTTTCTCTCTCTTTTTCTATTCCTTCCTTCCTTCCTCTGGTCTCACCCTTTCCCTTTCATCTTTTCTTATTGTCATTGCTTATGTGACTTAGGATGTTCCCAGTGAAAATTGTGGTTTGAGCTGAAAGAGCTGAGGATGAATGTAGGACAAAGAGGAAGAGAAACTGCAGTAAGAATTTTTGTGTTCCTCCTGAAAAAACATGGGGAAAGAAGATGGAAGAATGAAAAAGGAGCTTGAAAGACTGCAACTTAAGATGTTAAAAAGGGATGAGCAAATTATAGAAGTTTACTTGGCAAGAAATCAGTAATTCTTGTATATTCAAACCCTATGTGCTGTTGTTCCTCCAGTCTCTATGGTAACAATTACACAGACAGAAGAGGAACACTGAGGAAAGGCTGATGGAAACAAAGCATGCTTATATTTTCTAAAATGCCTGGGGAATCTGAGTTTTGGATGACTTGACTAAAATAAACAAGATTCATTTTTTAACTGCTTAGAATTCAGCTTCACTAAATGGAGCTCTTCTGAGGTGTCTAAAGTTAGTGTAAGGCAGCCTGCATTCCATAAAGCCATTAAAAGGGAAAAAAATATTATTCTGACTATCACTTATGACTACATTTGTCAGCCTTTTGTTGTATTCCTGGAATGAAAAGCCCGATATTTTACACAATATTTCAAATACATGAACAAAATCTTTTCAATAAATCAAGATACAGATGATTTGCTTAATATCATGAGAACACAAGTAAAAACTTTTTTTTTTGTGGGTGTAGTTGAAGTCTACCCTGACCTCCTATACAGATACCGGTGATAATCTATTCTTAGCTCATCAGATTGAAATTTGATATCTAGAATCCCATATTTTATATATGAGTGATTTGATTTTTAGTGTTGCTAAGCAAATCACATGCTGCATCAACTCCTGACAGCATCAAATCATTCACATACTTGTAAACACTGTATTTATAAAAAAATTAGAGTGAAAAGAAATAAAAGAAATTCTTGCAAAATATTTTCCCCTATATAGTTTTAGATTTTCTGCAAACTTTTTTGCATGCTTGAGAGTCCTCATATGACACACTTCTGGCATAGAAGAAATGATATAGCAGTTGCTGATCAGATTCAACCTAGTACAGAGGTGAAAAGTGCAGCAGCTGAACAAGGACAGTAAGCAAAGAAGCATAGGAATAATCAAAACTGTGAAGGACAGAATATTTCATAGAAAATGCCAACTGTTTTCCTTCTCATTGACATATCTTAAATTCCTGTTATACCACTTATAAGAGGGACAAGGACATCTCTGAGTAATTTTCGGCAATTTATGTAAAGTTCAGCTAGAAGGTAGGTGAAATTAAAACCTTGTTCCTGAAGGATCATAATGGGGGCGACTAATGAAGCACTTCTCCACCAATACAAAGTAGCTTGATAAAAAACCCCCAGGCTGTTAAAGAATAGTATGCATTTTTGATCGCAGGCTCAAACCTCTTCTAAAAAGTAACAAAATGTTATTTTATACTTCAACTGCATGCTGTATGTTGGTTTTGAATGGTTATTGTTTTGGTTTTTGAGTTCTATGGAAGCCTAGTGATCCTGGAAATGCATGAACAACCCTTTCATCAGCTAAGATAATTCTTTAAGACCTATATATTTCTAGTATTAAAGAATAAATCAATCCATTTTTCAACAGCCAGATGCTCAGTGGTTGAACTCTCTTAGCTGTGGTTTGGGGTGTGTATGAAACTTCTAAGAGTTTGTCATCACTGGAGCTTTGATCTTTGCCACTCCACTGTATAAAGCAGCTGTGTATAATTAGAAAACTAAACTTCTCACAGTAGATATGGAATTCATTTTGTCAGCATAACAGTAAGAACAGTTAAATAACCCATGCATTTATTGCTGGCATGATCCTTTACTTGAAACACTTACCACCACCACCACCACCTTTTTAAAGGAAAATACATGATTCTGTTGCAGCACAAACTGACAAAATTAGGGTAAAGTGCTCAAATTTTACTGACAAGCCTTGCTATTACATAATACTTCAATTATTGAAGAAAGGGAAAAGAAATTTTAAAAAAGGATAAATAAAAATAAAAAAAAATAAAACTTTAAAAAAATATATAAACATATAAAAGTCTCTATAAAGTAAGTAATTCCAAACATAGAATTTCAATATGGACCTCTGAGTGGAAATAGTTAATTAGCAAGAGATCATTCAACTGGAAATTTGTATTATGAACGCTTCCAACTTTATCCAATAGGCTTTAGTTGACCACTTGTAGTGGGTTTGGTTTGTAACCGGGCGGAAACACCAATTTAGTGTAGTGGTTTGGTCCAAAATATTCATTACTGTTTACCTTCTGTGAGATAAGAATTAGGAGAAATGCAAAGCAGGCATTTCTTGAATGAATATATTCTTGAAAGAATACAAAGAAGTTTAATAACAGACCTAAAAGAAGAAAAAAAATCATACCACACCTTCAGAACACTTCTCCTTCCCCCCCCCACCTTTCTCCCTTCTCCCACTGACAATGTAAAAAGACAACCCTTGAGATGTTCAGTCTGTTTACCACTTCCATAATAACCTTGTTCAGTCCATTTAGGAAGAGGAGTCTCTCTTGCCCATGCTATGAAAACATTATCACAATAAGACAGCCGCCAAGGTTGGTTCTCCGCTTGCATGCGAGTCCCTTCCCACAACTTGCAGCTTTTCCCACAACTGCTTTCAAGGGTCCACTCTTGAATTACTGGGGTATAAATTTAAGGTTGAGCCGTTCAGAAACAAAAGTTCTCTTCACCCATCTCTGGGAGCATTTAATCTCTAAGAACAGAGGCCCTTCTCCTTCCCTGGGAGCAAAGGGTCTTCCTCATCTTCATCTTTAGGACTATCTCTGGGAGCATCTCTAGGAACTGAGGTCCCTTTTCCATTTGGAGCAAAAGTCCACCTTGCTTCCATCTCTCCCTGTTCAAATTTCTCATAAAATTACAGCTGCTTCAGCATCTGCTTATCTCAGCGCAGGTGCTTTTGCTCACAAGTACAAGTTGAACACTCCACCCCCCCTACCTTCATGAAATCACAACAGGTACTCTGATATATCATAGCTTCACAACAGAATTTCAGCTTTAAGCATCTCTTTCTTCTCCCTCAGGTTTTCAGCTCTTCACAGCACTAAAAGGGTTAATCTCACCTAGGCCTTCCAGCTGGAATGTCACTTATCACTGTTGGTCACATGACCTCTGCCAGACAGCGGTGCAGCTTCAGCTGAATCTTGGCCATACTGGAGAGGGGGGGAGCTGAACCGCTCCAGCTGCCCACAGCAGGGCTGTGGCGGGGGTTCCACGGGTGGAACAGGGTCCATCAGCTCCAGGATGGGCGTGGCCCGGCCTGGCCTGGCCCGAGCAGGGCCTGGGCTGGGCCTGCTGGCCCCCACATGGGGCCTGCAGCCACCTGTGCCAGCACTGGAAACGAGACAGAACTGTGGGGGGGGTTTTGTCTATTCTTAAGTGTGGATCACAGAAGTGGTCACAATTTTAAGTGGCTTAAAGAATTGTCCATATTCAAACTGGCCAGCTGATAGGTTCTGTCAGGTCACAGAGGAAGCTGTAAGCATCCCTTTGCAAGAACGTCACTTCCGGGACTATGCTTGCTAACCCATGACACCACTATAAAATGCAAACCATTGTGCTAACAATGTAATTATAAAGGGACAACATAAGTCTGCTTGGTTTTTCTCCTAACAAACATTTCCCCTGATTATTATGACAGTATCAGCCAATCAGTTTTTGTTTCCAAAACATGATTTATGTGTCTATTGGAATTTTCATTATATTCCACACTGGTGTGCATTAAGTATTTCTTAGCTAGTTTTTGGTAATAAATAATAATCGAGCTTCATATACTTTTGGATTGGAATAATGTGTGTGCAACACCTACTTGGAGCACAGCCTCAGTAACAAAATAGAGAGAAGGTGCTGTGCTGAAGCTGAAGAGGCATCAGAAAGTATTATTCTTTTCTGCTTTTGGTCATATGTATAGATATGCTGTTGTCCCAAACAGGAAAAAGAAAAAAATGCTGGGTTTAACAGTTTCTTATAAATTTGGAGAAAAGCATGAGTGGAATTCCAATTCTCTGTCTAGGTAAAACCTCTCATGTCCATTCACTTCTTTTACCTTCTTTTAGTGTTTTTCTGTATGTTAAATATTTTATGTATTGAGAAAATTCAATAGAGAATTCAAATTTATGTATACTACACAGATTTAATTTATTTTCAAGAATTCAGATAAGTTCTTAAAGTTTCTCCAGCTGTCAGATACATAATCAGGAAAAATTCTATAACAGAGGGGTACTGTTTAGTGTCGTGACAATGCAGATAAGCAAATATATATTACTTACAAAATAAGGGTACCTATAAGTAAAGATAAATATCATGCTAGGACTCACTTGTATAGGATAATTTCATATATCATAAAAACACATCTGGTCCAAGTATTGGGATTATCTCATTAACAGAGATTTATCCATAAATTACTTGCAGGTCATAAAGGGACTCATGAACCTAAGGTGCTGTACTTTTGCTATGGGCCTAGTTTTGCATTTCTATTCATGTCTAGATCTGCTACTCTCCTGGCTAAAGTAAACATCAGTCTTGCATTCCTACATAAACTAGGCCACAATCTAGAAATGAGCCTATCAGAATTATCTGAGCAGTCTTCATGCAGGGTCACTACAGTGGTTTTATTCACCATAGGATACTTGAAGATGAATTGCCACTGAGTAAAATACAGATGATGTCTGCAAGTACAGAGAAGAGACAACGCTCTTTTTTTAAATAAGTGGTTTACTACTAGGCTAGAGGGAGATCTCTTGTGCTGGTCAGTCTTGATTTTCTTTATGGAGGCATGCACATAACAGAAGAGGCTCAAATATGGGCCCTATTTATATCCTAACCCATGCTAACCCATGACATGTAGTTAGAGAGTTTTATCTTAAAGGGGGATTTGAACTCCCTTGAATAATGGAGAAAATTGCTCAAATTCTTTTGGATTACTTAGGGTTCTCAGGTAATTACACTTAAAATGAAGGAAAAAGTGTGTCAGGAAATAGCTTCTAATTTAGCAATCATAATGATTGAAATGATTGAAAACTTAATTTATGGAGGTAAATAATTTATATGGCTGTTGTAAGTGCTCAGGGTGTTTTTTATTATAGACAGAAACTAATGCCAGAATTACAATTAGATTTTTATTCTGGCCTAACTGTCATTTCCTAAGTGTTCTGGAGATACGTATACCAAGTACCAAGCACCTTTAACAAAAACTTTGGTGCTACAGTCCCTAAAAAATGCTATTAGCACATCAGTCTGGTCTTTTATAGATTCATTCGATCAGTCTTCCGATACCCTCTTCATTACATGTCTGAGTGTGCCCAGTGAGGGCAGTGAACATCATTTTAAGCACAAATCTCCTTCTGGGATGCATTTACGGTGTCAAATATCATCTTATTTTGTTTTCAAATCTCCTGTTCAGTCATATGATCTGTATGTTAGTTCACCCAGGGCTGTATCTGGATAAAACTAAGTTGTTACCTCTGAGAGGAAGCTGAAGAAGGGTTATGGGGATAGTTTGATCTGCCCCCTATACACACCAATAGCATTATCTATTACAGTTGCAATGTCATTAAAATCCTTCCTCCTTCCACACCAGTGTGATGTCATTTACAGATTTTAGTGGCAATGGCATCTGATCTATATGGTCCTCAAAAAAATCTACAGCATTGCCTGGAATGGACCAAAACCATAGCAAAGGAGTACTGTTGTTGCAAATCTCAAATATGTGTGCTGGTCACCCATGGTTTCTTATATGGGACAGCTAGGTTACAACATATGAATACAGTGGGAATTTTGGAGCAAGCAGAATATGATAGAGATGTAGACACACTGGAGATATTTAGCCTTAATGGGCAAAAATTTTGAGTTTCCATCATGAAGCTAGGGAGCCACATGTTAAACCCCAAAATGGATATCTCTTTAGCACTGTAACTTGTTACCTCCCTGTGGCTTGACTACAGAAATCATGAATCAGAAAGAAGTGATTTACTCTAATATAACAACGGCAGGAATGGACAACATAGGCCTTTCCTGCAAAAGTTGGTCATTTTTAGTTTTTTGATCAAGCTTTTATCCAAACCTCTTCTCCTGCAGACCCCTGATCTAATCTCAGTCACCAGTGGTATTAACTGCTCCCTTATCAAACCTATCCTGAAATGTCACAAACGGACCTAAGAAAGGTAGGCCAATCACCTTAAACAGTTTCCAGAAATGGGGATGTTGTCCCAATGAGATGAATGCTTGCACTGTTAAGCAAAATTAACTATGAATCATTTCCTGCTGAAAATAGCCAGTATATGCTGAATGAACTGTGGAAACAGAATACATCTTTTTTAGCCTCAGATACTCTCCCCTTACACAGTATCAACATCCACTTTCTAGAATTCTTCTCAAGAAACAATTTGGTATATTCCTGTTTTTCAATAAATATTTTTAAAAGACAAAAATAAACGGTTTTACTTGTTCATTTCACCAAACATGATGCTTACACATGCCATGTTTAAAAGTGAAGATCAGCTGTTTCAGCCAGCTTGAGAACTTTTCCAAATTAGTTTTAGACTTTCTCTTAAAATGCCAGGGTGCAGTGAGAAAGAAACCATTAAAGCATATTCTTTTTTTCCCTCTGGACTTGAGGAGTCTACAGAGCGATGACTCAGAACAATAAACAAATGGAAAAGCAGCCAGACTGCCATGACTGCCATTCTATTGTCATAAATTTGATCCCCCTTGGAATATTATTTTTAAGGACGGGAAAGACAGCAAACTAAATTCTGCTCAGTTACCATGGAACAACCCCAACTTTACTCAGTTTCTTCACATTAATGAGGACATATTTCATGCCTGAGGAAAACTTAGTTTACTGAGTTTATAGTCAATGGTACAGAAAAAATAAAATATGCACAGCAGGTTTAGTTTGCTATTCCTGCTTTGCGGTAGTAGGTGCAGGAAGTAAGGTGAATGGCTGCAATCACACAATGAAGAGCATTATTTTTTGAACAATGCATGTTTTCAGCTAAAGGCAATTGTGAGAGTTAATTAATTTTTTCCTTTAAATTTGATATGACATACAAGGACTATGAATGGAATACACAATTTATTGCTCCCTTCCTTTCTTTTACTGGCTATGAATTCAATTTACCAAAATGCCTGTTCTTTATCCCTGTTACACATGTACTTTATACAGTGGATCATGCTGCTAAATGGAGGATTAATAATAGCACAGTAAATGTGTGGAGACTGTACTTCAGTTCATCAAGTTCCTGTGCCTAGCATTTGCTGCAATTCTCAAGTAACAAAGGGCACTCCATCTAGCAATGTGTCTGTGGCCATCTGATTGTCCTTTACACAAGAATTTCATACAAGAAACAAAGTGTCTCCATAGTCACACCTGACCCTCATTTTCCTCTGTTACTAAATATCCTTAGTTATGGAAGGCAATTTGTGGAGGAAACAGAAGAGAAGACATGCACATTTACCTATAAATTACTTAAGATGAACTTTCCTGACTCTCTTAACGTCTCTTTCCCCCTCCTATGTGTAAGCTTCTTGGAAAATCTTCCACCTTCATCTGTTATTTGTGTCATTCTGGCTCAGTGACCTTTACTGTCTCACGGGGGGAAACAAATGCACCTGTTGAAGTAGTTTAGAAGTCAGAGGTTCATCCTAAAGTAGCCAGAATCATTAATTAATTAATTTCAAAGTTAGGCCTTGTTTCAGTGAAGAAAGCTGATCTTAACTGAAGGGGATAGAGCCTGATGCATTAATGATTGCTGGAAATGGAGAAGGTCATAGATACCATCTGTACCAGCTGGACTTTGTGCATAACCTTGGCACAGAGACTCAGAGGCACTGACCTGCCATCTAACCTGGGCATGGCAGCAGTCTCTGCAGATGAAAAAGATTAAAGCTTCCCAGCAAACTGAAAACAGAAAAATATACTGGAAATTAAAAGAAAAGGAGGCTTTTCATTTAACTGTGCTTAAAGAGGACTCAAATAAGAATCCAGTACTTTGGGCCACTTGGATCTTGTAAGGACTATTTACTAAAAAGTGAAAGAAATGACACAGTTAATTATTCAAAGAAATGTCTTTTTCAATTAAAATGATTTCTTTCTTCAAACAAATTTTCTTCATTCATAACTGCATTGTATTAAAGGTCTTGACACTGTCAGCAGCAACAGATGGAAATTAGGCTTGTCTTAGCATCAGACCAATTTGCATGGCAGAAGATCATAAAAGATTGGTTTTTGTTATTGTCTAGCTAAGGAAATTATGAAGTTACTTAGTTGAAAGTTGATCTTCACTATAGTCTTGAAGATCAAATCTATTTTTTTTTTAACCTCATACGGTTTTTTGTGATCCTCTGATCATTGACATTTCTCTCTACTGGGTTGTCTTCATTACCACATCTCTTTTAGAGGGCAGAGCCTTTTAAGCAAGATATTTTTCTTTAATTAGATTACGCTATTCATGCTGCAGATATGTTTTCCCTTAGTACACTCAAACTATTGTAGCTAGGTTTGTTTGAGGTTTGTTTTTTCCCTTTCTCTGTAGCATGGTCTACATTGATGATTTACTCTTTTATATTTTCCACAGAGATTTTTGCAAAACTCTTACAGTCTTTTTTACCCCAACCTTTCCTGAAGTTCCTTGCTATGCATTTATCATTATAAAAAAGCACCTATATTCTCCCAATTTATTTTATTAGAGAATTTCTCAAATTTATAAAAACCAGGTCTTAATTTTAAGCCACTTTACCAACTTAGTTTCTTCCAAGTAGATGCAATAAACATTTGTGAAAGTATGTAGTTATTTAATTCTTGTGTTGTCCTGGGTTGAGGTGTATTCTATTACCATCCTCATGAGCTGTTGAAATCAGGTGGGGCAGTGTTTCCTTGCCTCCTCCCCCCAGACTATCTTGCTGTTAATGGCCCATCATTGTCCTGCTGCATGACTCAGAGATAACTCCCTCCAGACTATCTTCTGTTAATGAGCCTAATCAACACTCGGCCTCATGACTCATTACCCCATTGTGAGATGCTCCACCCAGAGGGAGGAACCAAGCATCCCATCGTGGATATAATCTGGGACTCTGAGCACCAAAGACACTGGCTCCACTGGATTTCCAGAGGATAGGAGCTACACAGCCACCGCTGGACTTTCTGAGGAAGAGCAGACCCCTTCTACCACAGGATCACCACTTCAGAGGACTGCAGCCACCATTCCACCAGACTGCTACCACTACCCTGCCTAATAGGGACTCAGGTTGTATCTTGACTCTGTCAGTGTTTTCTTTTACTTTCTGTTCCTTTTCTTTAATTTCCATTAAATTGTTATTCTGACTTGGTGCCTCTCACTGGTTTGTTTTCAAACTAGTACATGTGTCTATCTTAGGGCAAGTTTATCTAGAGGGCTCTTCATTTTAAAAAGCTATTAAAAAAAGGGTGTAAAACTCATCCTAAATTTTCTCCATCAAAAAGACCTTTTATTTAGTTGAATATGATATAGAACAACAATACAACTGCTTTTTCATGAGCATTTCAAATTCTACATAAACTCATTCCTATGTTTATATTCCTAGTTTTCTTCTGTATTGTGTTTGCCTACACAGTTTTGGTATCAGGGAGTCAGCACAGGGGGACCTCTGATAAAAGATGTCAGAGGTTGCCTTGAAGTGAGATGAAATCAGTGCCAGCCAGCTTCAGACAGATGCACAGCTGGCCAAAGCTGGGCCAGTGGTGGCAGTGCTTCTGTGATAACATATTTAAGAAGTAAAAACTGCTGCAAAAAAGCATCCAGGACACGATCCACCTGCAGCCTGTGGAGGAGCCCACACATGAGCAGGCGGATGTGTCCTGGAGAAGTCTGTGACTCATGGTACCCTAACCCCCTGCACTGCTCAGTAATTGCTGAGTAATCTCTCCTTGTCCTTATCTTGACCCATGAGAATTTTGCTATATTTTCTCTCCCCTGTGCAGCTGAGGTGGGGCACAGGCGAGTGATAGAGTGCCTGGTGGGCACCAGGAAAAGTCAACCAATCTTTCTGCCTTAGCAGCTTTTTCTTATGTACAAGCTTATGCTGATGCACAGCTTGCTGTAGTCCCTTCATTAAACACAGTGTTATACAATTCTTTCTTTAGCTGGTAACTCATCTTTACAAGACCTTAGTGACAACCACTATGATTCAAAGTGTTTCAGTTAACACTCTTAAGTAGTATAGAATAAAATTCGTCTCAGAATTTAAAAGTGCTTAATTGTCCTAAAATCACATTAGTTTCTCATTTCCCAGGCTGAAATTTGATTCACTTGCCACCATTTTAAGCTGTTATAGACATCCGATTACTTAGTGATTTTTTATTGGAAGCCACTGATAACTAGTGCACAGCTGAGCACTTTCATCACCATAAATATGAGGGTTGAAGTAACATCTCCCTTCTATATTGTACTTTTGTAGCTAAAGGGTGTGCAGCGTGGCATGCACTGCATGGCATGGTGTGGTTTTTAAATACCATGGAAGAATTTTAGGGGTAAGGTATCCTTTCTAGTTTTCACATCTTTAATTGTGTTGAGAGCTTGTGGTACTGGGCTGCCTATTTTCTATTCCTGGTAGGTAGGACATGTAGGAGTGATATTCCTGATCTGTGATTACTGTGTCAAAGACAGCAAATGGGTTTGGCAATATTATCTTTAGTGTAATTTCAAAAATACATGAAAAAGGCCTTCTTTCTCTATTTTTTTTTTATTTTTTATTTGCTTATTTGTTTTAGTAGGAGGAGGACAAGGAGGAAGAGGCGTACTGTATTTTTTGAGAGCTGGGTGTGGGGAAACAGTAAAAAAAAAATTAGAACCAGAAGGTTTTAATTTTGGAGGAGTGGGAGTCTCTGTTGTCCTCATCTGCCAGCCAACAAAGCCACTAACTTACTAGAAGAGGATAACTCTGTCCCTTGAACAGGAAAAACAGCCAAAGGTAGACTTAGAGGTGTTCAAACTTTCTATGTTGTATATACATATACATACATATACATGTACACACACACACTGAAATATATATATCTTTCATAGGTATCTACATTTTTTATATGTTTATATATAAATCTATTATATATATATTTATATATATTTATATAAAATGTAAATACCTATGAAAGACTGATATATATATTTATGATAATGAATTTATACAACAGATACATTCTTAGACACCTTTTACAGGCTATGGAGAGCATTCAGTTACTAACAAGGTGTTTTTCACCTGTGAAAATTTGGATTAGTTATATTTTCTTTCTGAATTTCATAAAGAGTAAATATCAATGAAAAATAAAGATTATATGTTTTCTGTGATGTAGATCTAGGTTCAGTTTGTGCAAACCTAGAAGTGCATTTGTAGATGGCACAATATTTGCTTAAAGTAGGTATTTAACCATATTCATCTCTATACTCTTTAAGCAACTCTTTGACACAGTCATTTTATGTAGTTTACAACATAACAATTGCTACCTGAGGGACAAAATGAAACTCTACCAAGAATATAAAGTAGTAGACTCTACCTTGAATATAAATAACAAATATCTTTTTTCATCCAAGAGTGTCTCAATTGAAAAATAGTAACAAAACAGACCATGGCATTCTATTTAAATACACTGCATGTAAGTTGCATCTGAACTGGCTCAAGAACTGATGTTTTTCAATGTTGTAGAAACTACCTACTAGGTTATGGCATCTGATTTTTAAAAAATTAACTGTAACACTGCTTTCTTAGTCAAGCATAAAAATAATTCTTGAATCACCCTCATGTAATCTGTTCAGGAAAAGGTATGAAGAGAGGTAAAGCACAGTACATGGGGTTTTAGATCAAACAATACCTCAAAATGTGCTACTAGAAATTGACCTTAAAGAAAACCAAAAAAGCAAGTAATGGCTTCTAAATGTTATTTTTATGTATATTCTGATTTTTTATTTTCCTTTGGAGCCAAACATTTTAAAGGTAATGAAGATAATGGATGGCTGTACCTTAGATACAGCAGTTGCAGTATCATGTCTTACAAATGAGAGCCTCATTAAAACTGTCAAAGAGAAAAAAAAAAAGGTTTCTAACTAAAATTAAGTTAGTGAGTAGAGGTAATTTTCCTGTTTTACTTTTCTTTTGTTTCTTCTTCACATAAAATACTATGTGGTGGAGGGCTCTACCGAAAAGATCAGCAGATAATGAAATACTGGAAAGAGCTACATTCAAAATTAGTGCTAGAGGAATTATCACATAAGCACTCCTAACTCTGGTGTTTGGATGCACTTACTGTCAAGCAAACATGGTGAAAAGAGTAGACATCTTTGTCATTATCATAAGAATAATCTAAATATGAGTGTAAATAACAATGATAGACGATTTCTGAATTGCGTTATTTTTGGTTCTGTCACCATCAGTTCTTAATTTTGCAGTGAGGTAAATTCAGTATAGGAGAGGAGATGGAAACAGGCTGTTGACGTGGTTGCTAAATGATGTGCAGTGTTTACTATGTGTTTTGAATGCACAGCTCTAGAGCGTGAGGAAAAAATGGCTTTATTTTAAAACTATTTAGAAACCCTTCGTCTGCCAACAAATTTGCACAGCAAAGTCAATTCTTAAAGAGACATTTTTAGTGACACTAATTCCTCTAAATACATTCTATCAATTACTACTATCATTGCACATCTTTTGGGATTACAATAACATGCTTCTTACTATGAAAATATTTATATTTGTAGATCTCATTATTTGTTGCACTTCACAGGGTAGCACTTTAGGCCTCTTGAGATGCTACAGAACACAAGATGCAAAAATGAATTTAAAATACAAACCACATTTTTTAGACAACAAGTAAGATGCAATACAAGGGTTGCAATACTATGTAGCCATGACCTTTGCTGAGGAAAAATAGATTGTCTTCTCTACATGGCCATCTAAGGCATGTAAAAACTTATTCATAGAGATCTTAGAGACCCTTGGCATTAATGGAGAAAAATATTCCATGGTTAATATAACCAGCAGTTTTATGAATCTTGAAAATATTTTTAATACAACAGAGCTATTTCAACAAGGGTTGAAGATAACCTTAGTAAGAAAACCTGACATGCACTTCACCATGTTCCCAACGAGGTAAGAAGGATTTAACTACTCAGATTGCCACTAGGGGGGAGTAGTAACACAGACTCCCTCTTTAATGGCAACACAGAAAAAAAAAAAATCGAAGACGGAGAACAAATTTTTCGTGGGTGAAAATAAGGTGGTGCAGAGCCCAAGGGGCTGGAGATAGCTATCTGCTCCCTTTCCCACTCCCAACCCAAACAGCAGAAATTCAGATATCCTGTCTTCAGTGTTTCCTCTTCTCTCTGCTGTTTAATACAGTATTTGCTCAGCATCCTGCCTGCTTCAGCTTCCATCTTGAGGAAGGTAAGTTTTATTAGTTCAGAATTAGGAAGCTTAAGACTTAATAAAGTTGCCCAGATTTCTAAAGTTATCTATGAATATGCCAGCCTTATGTAGGACAGCAAATATCTATAACTAAATTTACTAATGACTTGCTTCTGTTTTACCCATCTAACTACAAATGACTGAATGCTGTATACAGAAGACAAACGTGAAGAATATCCAAGTTCCATTTTTTACGATGACTAGTATCAAACCATTTGATGCTAAATAAATATTGTTTCCAGCATAGATTATTGTTATTTTGAAGGTGCTGCACCTACTTCACAGCAGAGAATATGTATTTTGCAGAGTTTCCTTCTAGAAATCAGGGTTGTGTACAATCAAATTAATCAAAGTAGATGAAAGCAGAAGAAGTGGATTGTGGTTGTCCTGGGGCTGCTGGCATCAAAATATGAAATTATTATAAAAAAGGTCTTCTAAAGTCATAAAACTACAGCAGTTACAAAAATTGAAGGGGGACATTATTTGGGTAGAGAAAAAGGTATGCTGCTCTCTTAGTGGAGAAAAAGAACTCATCCCTCACTTGTGCATAAGATGGCTCTCACAATAGACAGCACCTCTAGGGTTCCAGTGGCTGAGTTAAGATAAAAGGAAGGATGCATATTCTAATAGTAAAGCAGTGAAAATGTATTTCTTCTCAATGACAGACAGACAAAACAGATAATTTTGGAAGTGTTTTACTGAAAAGTGTTTCACTTTGTAGTTCCCTGGGAAAATGAAGAGTAATGTAAAAATTGGACAAGATGAAACCAGCTTTTTCATTCCAAGATTGACTGCACAAGTCACTTTCAATAAATCTACTGCTTATTGGACTTAAGGCAGCACTTCGTTGACTTTAAGAAGGCTGGTACAAAATTTTCTGTTTAGTAAGAGAGCCTTCTGGTACCAGAAACTGAAGTTTATTCTAAAGAATATATTTGAGTATGCTTTCCAGCATATAAGGGGAAGAAACATGAATTAAGTGTAACAGGTCTGTCACAGAATAGTTCCCAAGACAATCTGATTAGAAAACCACTTTTTTCAGACCAGTATAGAATTAAACGTCTGTGGTAAAATAAAGCAATATATATGCTCTTTTACCAGATCTTAGTGCTGATAGTCTCCATCACAATGTAATACCCTAAAACCTGAGTTAAGTCTAAACTAATGATTTCAGTTCCTAGAGCTAAAGAAAACCAAGAATCAAATCTATATCAAGAAGCAGAATACCACCCTAATTCATGTTTACATTAAAATCCTAACAGGGTCTTTACCCCAGCAGTGTTTTTGGGGAAGTGGTGTTGCCCCACAGGAGCATGACAGTCTAAGTTTGCTGGGTGAGATCTGGATCTGACTTGATTTTTTCCCCTGAAAAGTGCGCTGAGTAGTCAAGGAATTGCTGGCTGCTTCCCCAATAAACTGGTTCCAGGAACATTTGCCTTGAACACTTGGACAGGACCTGCTGACCTTTGGAAGCTGATGGAGATCACTTTCTTTCTTTCCATGAGATGCCAGAAAAACAATGTCCAGATGATATTGACAGTGTGAAGGAAACAGACTTCTGCAGTAACTGAATTCTTTTTTATTTCTGCTCCTGCCCTTTGCTCCTGCTCTAGTACCACTGGAATAGCTGTAGGGTACTAATTAGCTGACACTGAATTTTTTCTCCTGCCATAATGTATCTAAGTCTGCTTGCTGACTCACCTACATGAGAGGCGTCAGAGGTCAGCAGAGTTTTTTCTAGGATAGCAACCACTGTAGTCCAGGTTAATACTTTGATACTTAGAGTGGGAGAAGTTTAGCAGATGGTGTCTCAGTCTAGCACATTGTTACCCACCCTCAATGCACCTGAGACCACTGGAAAGAATTACCGTGTAAAGGAGCTTCTGAATTTCTTCTTTAGAAACTGTCTAGACAAACGCTCCATACTAGAAACACAGTTTTAAATAGCTTAGAGTGAATTGCCCAAATCACTATTAACATAACAATCTCTTAGGAACAGAGGAAAAAAGCTGAAATTGCTACTTCTTGGCTCTGCTTTTAGGACTTTTGCAGTAATAAAATAGCACATGCTAAAGCCTTTAGACTGTTCAAAGCCAGTGCTAAGACTACATAGGACAGCAACAGAATTAGGAGGATGAAATCTCTTCCACGAAATGGGAGAACTGGCTCCACTTAGATTCTATCTTAGTATTCCACAAATTGTATGTCTGGCAATCAGAATATATTCTGAGTCCCCACTGAATGCTGTGATAACACTATTTACTGATTATCATTTATTTATTTTTAACTGTGATATATGACTTTTTGTGTGTGTGTGTATGTACTGTAATAAGCAGTATTACCATCAGATTCTTACCAACAGCCCAAAATCTTTGAGTCATCATATGAAAATCACAATCGAAATTTTGCTTTACAGTGTAAAATGATCCTCAACTTCCCTTTTTGTTTGCTAAAATATGAAGTGAGATACTGCTGCTATATTAATGTTACCTGATTTGATTTCATTAGCTTGTTATAATGACATCACATAAGTAATTATTTGTCATTTAAAATGTTAGTTAATCTATGACTTCTGCAATCGAAAAAAAATGTGATTTGGTAAAGCACCTTGTACCAGCAAAGACTTGACATTCAGGAGACTCAGTTGCCTGATTAAAATTAGATAACTTTGAGGAGTATTGATGAAATCTGATATCCTTTTAGAGGTGGTAGCATATTTGAGTGATTTATACACTTATGTCTTAACACTGATATGTCTGCTGCCATCTGTCTGTTAGAACTTTAATATCTTTAAAAACCTCTCAGTTTGACCTTGTCTTGCAGCCAGGTCAAAGAGCAATTAGAATACACTTCAAAAAAACTTATGTAAGTCTATATAAGTCCTACAAAAATTCATTGTGTATGCTCACTCTATATCATGTAAAGAAAGCTGGGAATCTGTAGGGTACCTAATAGATATAAATAGATATTTCAGTATAATTCCATGATATATTGCACTCAGAAGTGAGCCAATTTCAGCTTTTAACATTGTTCCAAATCCAGGCCATGGTTTTGCAACACTGCAAACCAGGTAAGAGCCATGAATAACAGGAAAATTTCAAAGTGATGGAGGGAAGTGTAAATATGTACAATAAAAAATACAATTTTGAATGCACTGCTTTGTAACCAAAAAACCCTTTGATAAAAGTGAATTTGTCCTATGAAAATAATGATTCACTATTATTGATTCATAACTGTAATTAAGGTTGCAGAGCTATTAACTGGAGATATTAATTTTAATCTGATCTGGGAAAGAAAAATGAAAATAATTTCAGATTACTAAATGGATAAGAAAGCAGAAACTTACCCAGTCACTACCTTAAATGAAACATTTGAAAGCCAAGGTACTCAGCTTCCACATACTCTAGTTTGTAATTATCTGATCACAGGGAAAAATTAATATTACAATTGTAGGAATCTCAGTAAGTATTTCTGACTCACTAAGGTGTTTGTAAGAAAAAGGTCAAAGTAAATGGGACAATTTATTATGTGAAATGCTCAAGAGTTTAAGAATTTTTACTTATTTATTTACTGCCACATCCATTCATTAAAGACATAGATTATGATTTCCTGGTCTTCTTTCTCTCCTCCTCTTGACATACAAAGAGAAAGAAATGAGAGGAAAAAAATGACATTATTAAAGAAGCTCATTCCAAAATGCACCTTGCCTTGAACAAATTAGTCCAGTAAGTGAGATCGTGAATTTTTAAGGAGGTACATGTGTGACTGAAAAAATGAACTAAATGGTTTTGTGAAAAATGTTTTTTAAGGATGGCAAACGTTTCTAAAGTGCTATATTAATCATAGAATGAATTAGAAATAAAAATCATCTAGTTCTAATCCCCCTGCTTTGTACAAGGATACTACCACTACACTAGATTACTCAGACTCTTGCAACTGGCTTTGAACAACTCTAGGGAGGGAGCATCCACAGGTTCCCTGAGAAACCTGTCTACATCTAACCCCTTTCAGTTTAAAACTGGAACCCCTTGTCCCATAACCACAATCCTTGACAGAGTCCGTCATCACCTTTCCTGTAGGCCCCTTTTAAGCACTGAAAGGCTGCTACAAGGTCTCACTGGAGCCTTCTCTTGTCCAGGCTGAACTCCATCTCTCAGTCTTTCTTCATAGAGAATGTGCTCCAGACTCCGTGATAATTTTTGTGGACTTCCTCGAGACCCACTCAAGCAAGTCTATGTCTTTTTGTGCTTGGGACCCCAGAGCCAGACTCAGTGCTCCAGGTGGGGTCTCACAGAGTCAGTGTAGAGGGGTAAAATGACCTCCCTTGACCTGCAGCCCAGGATGTGGTCTGCAAGCATGCATCACCAGGACATATCCAAGTTTTCATCCACCATTACCCCCAGGTCCTTCTTGGCAGAACTGCTCTCAATCTAATCATGAACTAGGCTGTCTCCATGTTTGGGACTGCCCTGACCTAGCCTTGTTGAATGTTAACATGGGCCCACCTCTCTGGTCTGTTGAGGTATGTCTGACTGGCATTCCTTCCCTCTGGAGTACCTGGACTACTAAGCCTGGTATCATCCACAGGTTTGTTGAGTGTACTCTGAATCCCACTGTCCACGTCCCCAGAAAATACTGGTCCCAATACAGACCACCACTCATCATTGATCTCCACCCAGACACTGACAGTAACTCTTTGAGTGTGGCCATCCAATCCATTCCTTACTCACTGGATGGTCCACCCGTCAAACCCATGTTTCTCCAGTTTCAAGACACCAGTGAAGTCCAGCTAGATGACATCAGTAACTCTTCCCTTAACCAGCAGTACTATCAATAGAAGCCCCCTAAGTTTGACAGGCATGATATGCCCTAGAGAAGCCATGCTGGCAGACACCAGTCCCTTCTCTGTTTCCTATGTACCCTAGCATAGGCTCCATGAGGATCTGAACACAGAGGTGAGACTGACTAGCCTGTAGTTCCTCAGGTCTTTTTACCTTTCTCTTTCAAAAAGAGGTGGTTATATCTCACTTTTTCCAGGAACTGGGAACTTCACTACTCTGCCATGACTTTTCAAATATGATGCTCTTCATCATCATTATTACTGTCACACACACTAATTTATCAGTAGGATACAGATATGGTAGGATGGATTCTGTAAGTGGCTCAGTCATCTGTACCAGCTTGTGGACTGGCCATTGTAGATTTAAAATTCCAAGTGCTGGCACCACTAATGCTCTGCACAGAATAATGAAAGAATAGAAAAAGAAAAAGTAGTAGTAGAGCTGATACCTGTTAAACTAGTGACAGTCAACTCTATATAGCAAGTGCACATAGTAGTTAAAATTTCTAGCATTTGATAATTGACACTGTCCGTGATGTAATTAAGCCTGCCCTGATGGGGGAGATTTTTTAAAGTCTTTGCCAGGAGTCCGAGAGACGAACAGGATCTTCAGCCTTCTCTGCTTTCGGATAGTTGTTTATTAAGTCTTATCAGAGAAATATAGCCACTAACATGACCCAGACATAGCACAGAGCAGAGAATGCAGGAGAATGCCAAATTATCAAGATTACAGAGTCTTTTAAAGGTAAATCACCCAATGAAAACTGAAAACGAAAAATATTTTCACTTTTCCACCAATGTTCAATAAATCACTTTGTCACATAGACAGGAACTGTGGAATTCTTTATCCAATCATCCCAAACTACTTCTACTGCAGAATATGGAGTAGTAGTAGAAGAAGAAGGTCTGGAGAACAACTGCAATCCTCCATTTTGAAGTTTTTTGCTTTTATTTATTTACTATATTAACAAACCCAAATCTTCTAAATTTTTCACCCTGTGACAATCTTACATAGTATTCTATCACCTAGTTCACACCAGTGTAGATTCTAATTCTTCCCAGAGGGTAGGTAATTTTCTCCATGGACAAAGGTCAAAAACAGTGTTGTCCAGGTGGGTAGAACCCTTCAAAACAGGCAGAGAAATATTCTCTGCACTCTGGGTTCCTACAACAGTATTTAAATAATTATTTGGGTGTTAGCATATTCTAATGAAGAAAAGATTTTTGAGAAAATATTCCATAAGTGTCAGAAAAATTTTTAAGAGTTCCTTCCCCACCCCATTTTCATTATCTCAATGCCAAAAGATCACTGGATGGATGAGTGCACAGAGGGTCACACCAAATGTCAAACCAGTGCACTGTCTCCAACCCATTGCCCCAAATGCATGCTAAGGATGAAATAGAAGTAGTGAAGCACACATGCTATTGTCTCCTTTAGAAAGGACTGTGACTAGTCATGTACCTCTCAATGAGTAACTGTGGGATATGCCCAGCCCCTGCCCTGGAGGGATGTCTGCTGAGATTGCACAATCACCAGCAGGACTCCCTGGGAAGGCAGCTAACCTTTT
Organism: Aphelocoma coerulescens; assembly: GCF_041296385.1. Lineage (NCBI taxonomy): Eukaryota > Metazoa > Chordata > Aves > Passeriformes > Corvidae > Aphelocoma > Aphelocoma coerulescens. The sequence continues at coordinate 67,162,490 of NW_027184085.1, forward strand.
TACTCATGGTGAGAAAAGTCAGACCCAGAATCCTCTGGGAGACCCTATGCAGATCCTTTGTAACCCACTGGCCTTTACCCTCTGGCACCCACCCCCTGTATCCCTATAAAAGCTAGCCCTCTGCCCCTCCGAGACGGAGATGCTTGCCTGTAGCTCCCCTTCACCGGAGGATGGATAATAAAGCTACCTTGTGTGGAACCAGCTACATGAGCCTCTTGTCTCTCTCTCTGGTCTGGCTTGGCCTGGAGGCTGCCCTGCAGAGCTAAGCTGAAATCACAAGCTGATAATCACTAAAGAGCTGACAGCCTCCGCACGGGTCCTCCTAGCCAGCAGCTGAGGGAAAACACTGGGCCTCAGGAAGGCAATTCCTTTTGGGACCATCTCTCCAAACCGGTCACCTGTTCCTGGGTCAGAGCTACTGACCCCATCACCAGCGGTAATAAATAACTACATCTTTCTGTCTCTGTGAACTTACCTCTTTTTAGTTCTGTTTGATAGTAACTAGTTCTAACAGAGGGAGAAACTGTAGTCTTCACTGAACTTAAACATACTAATTACAGTTTTATAAATCTGTAGTCTTAGACCCCTCAGAGGTCCTTTTTTCAGAAGACTCAGCTTTTTTGCAAGTTTTACTCACTGAAACACTGCTTATGTTATATTTTATCAACATTATTGCCTAGAAAAAGAAGTCTTTCCAGGCTACTTTATCTATGCTTTTTAAAATTAAGAAGACAGGACTGCATTCTGTAATCAGTGTGTAGGTGAACCACAATTTACACAGCTGCATAATGATAGTGTAGCTGCACTCTATGGCTTTTCCTATGAATTTGTTTGATTTGCTTCTCTCACCTAGCAATACAGCTGTGCTATTAACAAGATTAATGAGCCAGCTTATGTTATAAATGCCACTTATAACTTTGACTCAGGGCTTGTTAATTCATTTAACTACAGCTCAATTAAATGATAGGAGATGCTCAGTTGGTAAGATGTGGGCACTTAAGGAAGCATGGATGTCCCTAAATCGTGGTACTGTGGCATTACACAGTATCTGGCCAACGTAAAATGCAACAAAGAGAAGTTAAGCCTTAACTAACTTTTGAATCAGGCTTAAATTAAAAATATTTCTCAGTCTAATGAAGAGGAGAAGAAGAATAATATTTTAGCCATCTGTGAAAACTGCAAATTCACCTATTTTCATGAATTCATAAAAATGATTAATTTTATCAGAGAACTAGCCTTGATTCCCCCCATTCTCTGGGCTATGCTTCCAGAAATATTTTGTGAAACTGCTAGATCTTTCTAAAAGTTGGACTTCTATAATAGATTATGAAGTTAAAATTACCTTTAGAATCATTTCCTGAAAGCTGATGGACTTGTATAGAACCCTCCACAACAGAAGAGTGGTTAAGGTGAGATGATCAAAAGGCATTTAAGCTGATGTTTGAATTTCTATATGCTGCATTCACGATTGGTTTCCCAGTACAAATAAATAGACATTTTCACTGAGAAAAGCTACCAGAAATAGATGAAAATCCTCTAAACTCTTCAGATTTTGTATTTAAAGTCAGCTCTTAGCAGTCAAGAATGAAAGACAGCAGGATTCTTCCTAAGTGAAGCATCTCTGAGAGTATTTCAGTATCAGGACCACACAAATCTAGCACTCCAATAACAATATTATTAGTGTTGTTCTTAATGAGAATTAATTAATAAGAATTAGTTTTATTTAATTTAATATTCAAATGATACAAGAGCTCAGGTTGTGCTAAGCACTGCAGAAGCACATAAGAAACTCCTAATCTTACATATTTGTTGCTGAATGACATAAGAAAATGTGAAAATCAATTTTACCATTTAAAACAACCTGTTGGAGATTGAATCTTGGACCTAGACCGGCAGGGAATCTGAATCATTTATTCAAAGGAATGACCTGCTTTTTTACACTTTTCCCGGGCACAGTATTTCCTTATATGGCATGACCTATCCTGTGTTGCCACATCAGCAACACACTTCCTAAATGTCCTTCTATGGGGTGATCACTCGTTGTTCACCCATCCGTCAGCTTCCGGCAGGCTCCTGTCCGTAGGGATCTGCGATGTGACACCTCCTCCCCCCAGGGTCTGGTGGAGACAAACCTCTCTGTGCTACCATGTGCTCCTTTGTGCTGCCATGTGCCTCTGCAGGCAGGTTTTATAGCTCACAATTCTACCCAATTCTATCTTATAATTCCCCATAACTCCTCCTTTTCTGTTTTATACAAATAAGAATTATGGCAGTGATTAAACAGATAGAAGTTTGAGAAACAATGTAAAGTTGTCAAAATTTTTTACCATCACTCAGAGTCTGGAACTGCTGGAAGGTCCTGTTTTATAGTGAAGACTTTGAAAGTCTTTCTTAGGCAAGACTTTAAAGTTTACTTGGAAAGAAGGTCCAGCTTTTGTAAGATCAAATTAGCAAGTCAAAATGACTTGATTACACTTGTAGGGCAGAAATACCTGGGTCTGATGGTATATCAGACCTAAAATACTTATAAAATTGCTTAAAAGCTTTATTAATATCTTGTGATCATTCTGAATGCAATTGAAAAATTGAGAACGTATAAACTTCTTTACAGTCTTTTGCAGGGAGCAGACCCCATTCTCATTTTTCTGTTTTAACAATATGTAACACAAACAGTTTTCCGACTTACTAAATTTAGGAAAATGTGGAACATAACATGCAGTTTTGTCACTATGCCCAGTAAAATAATACATCCAATACAACAACAAGTGTGTGTGGTGATGCGAGGTTTTTTATTGTATTTTTATATGTTCACTGTACCCCGATGGTTCATCCCTACCTTCCCCACTCCTACTCCCAGTTGGTTTGCCCCAGACCCAAGCCGCTCCCCCGGTGCTCCCTACATGGTTGTTCTCCTCCCCTTGTTCTAGCTCTTTCTCTATCAATCACCCAAACCCCTCCCATTGTTCCCAAAAGTTTAGTGTCCATCACCTGAACCCTCCCAGTTTACCCTTTATGGTCCCCGTCAATCCCCTGAGACCCTACTCCTTTGGATACCTCCCCCTTTGGAAATCCCCTAAACCTCGATGCCCCATTGGGGCATGTGATCCCTTTCCCTCCACCCCTCGACACCATTGGTTTATGTGAATGTCTATTCCTGTCCATATCCCTCCCCTAAGGACCCCTATTGGTCCCCTGTTAAGCCCCTCCCCATGGTAATGCCGCCCCTTATAAGGTATCACCCAGACCTGCCTGGGGCTTGTTCTCTGAGGAGACCCTTCAATAAACTCCGATTACCTCCTGTGGCAAGCCTCCTTGCTACTTTTTATCCTCTCCCTCCTCCGGACTGCTGACAGCTGCTGTGCCTGGAGCTTCAGCTGCCCTGGATAGAGCTGAACTCCAGAGGAGCGGCTTTAAAGCCAAGAGCCTCTGGCTGCTCCCCACTCCTGCCGCATACTGCTGGAGCTAGCCTGGACAGTGGTCAGTAGCGGTCATTGCGACAAGTGTGCACTAAGTAAAAGTACAGTAATGTTATATAATAACTTTAACTTTCTAAGTGGTTTTAAAAGGTTTCAAAAGGGAACAAGCTGAATTCTTGCTTAAGAAAATAGCTTACAAATTATAATTATTATCTATCACAAAAAGCAATCAAAACCATGCAGGGTATTACAAGGTGGTGTGGTAAAAAAAAGCAGTAGCTTGCAGCTGCTCTTGCACAAGCTGGTGCAAATGCTGAATGCTGCAGCTCCCCCCAACCCCTGAGGAAGGGGCTATTGGTCTAATTAGTCCTTCTTTTCTAGCACAGTATCAGCTCTTGAGAGTCTGCAAGGAATGGGAGCCTTGGCTGTAACAGCGCAGGCCCCACTGGCTCGCGTGGGCCCAGGCAGCCGCATGGGTCTGGCAGCTGGCAGAGGTCCGCCGGCCCATCTCTTTGCGTGTCACAAGCAGAGAGCCGCCTGTGGCCCCTGCCATGCGCTTGCTGGCATGTGCCCCCCGGTGTTGCGCGCTCGCTTTCCCCCCTGCCGCATCTGCCGCCGCCACTGCACTCTTGCAGAAGGCAGAGAGGGAACACACTACCAGGACGGGACCTCCTGGCTCCAGCCACTCGCTGTGACCCGGCTCCAGCTGATGCTGCGTGGCGCGGAACAGCACAAGCTTTACGGTACTGTCTGGCTTCCCTCCAGGGTCAAACGGGTCGGAGGACGAGGGCCCATCTTCTGGTTCTCTTCCCACAGCCCCAACAGACTTACGGTTGCTTGCTGGTGGCGCAGAAGGGCTCAGCACAGGTGCCGCGGTGGCACAAGGGTCTTTCTTTGTCCGGTCTCTGGGTGCCACATGCGCTGTGAGTGCCTTACACACTATCCTCCGCGGACACAAAAGCTCTGTCAGCGCTGCATTGCCACAGGTAACTCGGTCCCACAATGCGGCTTCTAAAGCATCCCATGTCTGAGGATCAAAAATACTATCTAAAGTTGAATCCCAGTTCTTTGCCCAGGACAAGAGTCTGTTCAAATCTGTAGACTCAACTTTCCAGCCATGTTTCTTTAAAATCCATTCCAACATCTCTGGGACATTCTGTTCCTGGGATACACCATCCCCTATGTCCCCTGTGGCTCACCTACAACTTGTAGGGATTATCACTGGCCAGCGTTCCTGCTTCTTTCAGCAGCACTTCAAGTCCCATGGGGCTCACCGATGGACATACAGGTAGGCGTATAATAAATTCTTCACATGGGGCACCATTTGTTGGCGATTGAATCTCAGACCCAGACTGGCAGGGAATCTGAATCATTTATTCAAAGGAGTGAGTTGGTTTTATACGCTTTTCTAAGGCACAGTAACAACCAAACAAAAAAAAGCACTGATAAAGTAATTCTTGCTCAAATTGTACCAATAAGTACTCAGAAGCAGATTAGTATTCTCTAGTGCTCCAGGAACTATAATTAGAAAATAGTCATCTGGGCACCTATTCAGCCAGATTTTTCATTCTTAAACAGTTCTTACTCAAGGAACAATCACCACTCATACAAAGAAAACAACTGATGTATTAGCACATTTACGAAGTCTTTTTTTCTGAAAATTGCCCTTTGGGTTTATGGTTGAATATATTTGCACTTAACCTCCAAAATAATTTGGCTAAGCCATCTGAAATTACTATTTAGTTGTCTTTAGATCCTACAGGGCCTGGATGACTTTGGAATCTATAGTTTTGGTTTGTTTTGTTTTTTTTTTAAACTAATAAGAAAGAGATACCAGACTTCAGTTTTGCAATGCACAGCAGGAACTGCTCTTAATATCCTCAACATACCTCTCTCCGTTTTTCCCTTGAACCTTCACCTACAAATATTATTGTCTGTTTTAAGGGGGAGATTCCTTGACAGTGCCTCGGCAAAGTAACAAGCAAATGTCCATACCAAATTTTTTATTCATCTGAGGAGTCCTTATTAATCACCACTGAAAACTGAAATAATTTGAATAGGGACGTAGGGACTGCCATGTTAGTGTTCAGTTGTTTAGCACTGAAAAACATTAGAGCTGAAAAAGGAATTCTGAAATTCTTATCCTTATGGTATATGACACTTGGCAAAATACGACTTTTACGTTACTAATTACGTTTGTGCATGCACAAAAACAGACTGTGGAAGAGTGAACCTTGAAAAAAGACAGAGAGAAAGAATATGCAGCAACTGTTGCACAAAAAGCCCCATAGGATTGCTCTTTTACACAATTTTTTCAAGCATATATGGGAATACAAACACTGCTTGTGGCCCTTGATTGAGTATATGTAGTGAGTGCTAACTCAGGCCTCATTCAGGCATTAAGGACTGTTAAAGTGGGGTGGCTGAAGAGATGTTAGCTAAATACTGCCTGAAATAAATATCTGAAAGCAGTTATTAATTTAAAGTTTTGGCTTTCCTGATTTTTTCGTCTGACGAACTTTAAACCTTTCCTCTCAGTTGGGTACTTACTACACAGTAATGATATTTGTAGGACAATGTGGTTTTCTGTAAATGATACTAAACCCAAGAAGATTTGTAGGTAAAAACCAAAATGAACATATCTGTGACTGTTTATATTTTTTTCCACTACCAATTATTCTCCAGACACAACTAGCAATATTGAACAACTACCATTTTTTTTTAGAATAAATACCAGGTATTTAAACTTTGGAAGTAATTACGTAGTCTCTCTTTGCTAAACTGAAGAAAAGCATTAGATACTTTTGTGTGGAATGTGCTGCACCAGTAAAGACGCCACTAGAGACACAGAGAGTATAATCATACAGTCAGAGAGTATAATCTTGACAAAGCAAGATTCTGTAATAACACATAATTTTTGTGACCCTCGTCCAGACCCAGTCTAATTGGCCCATGTTTCTTTTGTCTGGAGACCCCAGAACTGTATGCAGCACCGTAAGTTGGGTCTTTGAAGTGCAGAGAAGAGGAATGGGGTGATCAACTTACTGTCCCTCCTCTGGACTCATTTCAACAGGTCCGCTGTCTTAACTCTGTGGTCTCACAAGACTGGAGTAGAGGGGAGAGAGTAACTTCAAATCCATTTCAGTAATAGAGTCCTTGTTTTGAAAACTCCCAAGGAGCACTAGAAAGATCAGGTTTCACAGAAAACACAGCTCTGCATTTTAGCTCAAAGTGCCTCAAATACTCAAAGTTTGGTGTATAGGGTGCTTGAGGAGACTGACAATGAGGATACAAGTTACTTGAGGCAGAGAACTCAATTGCATAGACCAATGCTATACTAGAGTACACTAGAGTATAATACCATAAAGAAGGAGAGGAGGCAAAACCACAAAGCTTTGTAATTTTTAAGAAAAAAAATACAATTGTGTATCTCTTTAGAATTCATCTCTCCCTACTCATCTCTCCCTATACAAAAATAGCTTCTTGGCACCAGGTGTTAAAAAGATAGGATATTCAGAAGTCCTGAATAAAGATTTTAAGTTCCTGAAAGGAATCAGTTTTCAGAGACATTACTTATTGACTAACTTTAGCTGACACGGAAGTCTAACAGTCTCTAAGATTTTTTAGTTCATGGTTTCGTTCTGTTCTGAGATGTGCAATTTTTTTAGTGTCCGGATGATTCAGGGTTACAGATTCTGTCAGAGAATCAGAAAATATTTTCCAGTGCCAAGACTTTAACAATAGGCTTTGTTACACCTAAAAGAACAGTTTCTCTATTTTCTTCTTTTTTCAGCTTTATTCCTATTTTAACTATATCCATGAGTTTGTTGAAATTATTGTGATTAATTCATATAATTAAATGGCTTGTTGAATAGTGTGTCCTAATTGATGCATATGCTTAAATGTTCTTTAACTCTAAAATATGTAATCCTAAAGTGCCGTATTGAAAGAAAAATTAATTACACAGAGACTTTTCTCATAACAATACAGAATAAGAAAAATTCTCAAGGAGCTAGGAAAAATAGTAAAATTAAACACCTTTGCCTCCGAGAATTTGATTCTGATTAATAATTTTCTGAAAAACAGCCTTTTTTCTGCAGTTAAGGAACTATCAGGGTTTAGCCCCAGCCAGCAGCCCAGCCCCATGTAGCTGCTCACTCACTCCCGCACCAGTAGGATCAGGGAGAAAATTTCAAGGGTAAAAGCTACAAAGCCCATGGGTTGAGTTATAGAAAGCAAAAGCTGTGCACACAAACAGAGCAAAACAAGGAATGAATTCACAGCTTTCCATTGTTGGGCAGGTGTTCAGCCATCCCCAGCAGAGCAGGGCCACATCACATGTAATGGTGACTTGGTAAGATAACCATCCCTCCAAACGTCCCCCCCTTTCCTCCTTCTTCCCTCCACTTTATATACTGAGCATGATGTCACACAGTCTGGAATATCCCTGTGGTCAGTTGGGGTCACCTGTCCCAGCTGTGTCTTCTCCCAACCAATCACATCCCCAGCCTCCTCACCAGTGTAGCTATACAAAAAACAGAAAAGGCCTTGGCTCAGTGCAATCCCTGCTCAGCAATAACAAAAACATCTCTGAATTATCAACCCTATGTTCAGCACAAATGCAAAACACATCCCCATACCAGCCACTGTGAAGAAAGTTAACTCTACCCCAGCCAAAACCAGCACTTAACCTACAGCACTTAATAGTGTTTTAGTAAATACCATGTTAGTTCCACCAAAATAAACTTTGTCATTTATCACTATTACCAAAATACAAAAATTTTAAAATAGCAATATCTATTTATAGATATATGTAGCTTTTTCTATTTTTATTTATACATATTAACAAAATATGAAAGATGAGAAGCATGAGTACAACAGTATACTATGATAGGAAAATAGTTTGTATTTATATGTGCATATTGACTTCTGTAAGCAAATAGATTGTAGTGGGTCTTAATTTTTTAGTGATTGCTGAATGCTGTGACATCAGTGTTTTCAGTATTTTATTATATCCAGAACACTGGTGGACAAAATAGGTATTTACTTCTAGGCTGAAGAAAAAAAAAATATACTTCAAAACGTAATCATAGGATCATAAAATGGTTTGGCTTGAAAAGGACCTTCAAAGATCATCCAGTCCAACCCACCTGCCATAGGCGGAGACATCTGTTGCTAGACCAGCTTGCTCAAAGCCCCATCCAACATGACCTTAATCATTGTCAATGATGGGTCCTGTGCCAGTATCTCACCACTAACATAATAAAGAATGTCTTCTTTATATTTAATCTAGATTAACCCTCTTTTGGTTTAAAATCATTGTTTCTTGTCCTGACACTACATGCTTTACTTAAAATGTCTTTATCTATTTATCTCTCTCTCTATCTATCTATTTATATTTTGAAAGTCTGTCATAAGGTCTCACCACAGCTTTCTCTTCTCCAGGTGAATAACTTAATCTCTCCAGCCTTTTTTCATAGGCAAAACGTTCCATCTCTTTGATCCTTTTTGTGACCCTCCTCCAGACTCAGTTGAATTGGCCCAGGTTTTTTCTTGAATCACCTCCCTGGAGCTGATGGTCTTGGCCAGGACACAGTTGACTTTCTGATACTCAAGTACACATTGCTGGATCATAATGAAGGTTTCCTCCACCAATACCCCCAGTTCCTTATCTGTAGGGCTTGTCTCAATCATTTCATCTACCAGTCTATATTTATACCAGGTGTGGCACCCAAACCAAGTGCAAGACCTTGCTCTTAGCCTGGCTAAACTTTAGGAACTTCACATGGGCCCAAAGCCTTTCAAGGTTGCTCTGTAGGACATCTTGTCCCTTTAGCACACTTTTTTCCTTGGATTTTGTCTATAAAAATCTTTTGCAGGGACCATTTTAGTAGGGCAGAAATGCAGGCTAATGCATGAATATTTGTTAAGAATGTTTTTCCCTTTACATAAAAACTCAACACACAAAATATCTGAGCCAGTCAAACAATGTATGGACATAAAAATTACTCAATCATGCCTTTTCCTTCTTATCCCATTACATGACAAACCCACCAGTCACTGATTTATGATGGGAATATGCAAATACACATGACTAAGTTCATTGAAACATGGGAAAATTTATAGCAAAATAACTAAGAAAATAAAAAGGTTTTCCCCATTACCGATGTAAAGTATTTGGCATTCTATAGAACTTTTAGTTGGCACAAATATTCAGTGGTGTTTTTTACGAAACTAAGAGATTTTACCAACATTAATTATTGTAGAATATTTTGTCCAAACTTTAACATTCCTGGAAATTGTAACCATTAGTTTACTCCAAGGGAGATCATATCCTTTACTGTTATATGTCACTGAATAATAGAAAATATCTTCCTAACTATGTCTTCTCTTTAATTTATAACGAAAGTTTAAATTATTAACCAACAACAATTTTGTTTTCTCTTTGTTAAAAATAAATCATCTGTGTATGCATTTTGGTAGTGATGTTCATGGAAAGGGCAGATTTTTATTAATGCATATTCTCTTGAGGTAAACTGCTCTGTCTCTGAGTTACTGAGCTAGTTACTTTCTGAAAAGAAAGTGTGCTGCCCAACTCTCAGCTGATGCTATTAAATTCCACAAATTTTACAGTAGATTATTGTAACACTGATTTTTAACAGGACCCATCAGGTTTTGGTCTGCTATTTTAATAGGATATAAAGACATCCACATACCCAGAGCTGCAATGTGTCCTACATATCTTCATTCATTAAATAAGATCACCAGGTCTGACAAAAAAATACTGGTTTTGAACCAGTAATGTACCAACAGCTGTAGAGGATGGTTGTTTCTATATAATGCTGCAGCAGTTGAACTGTATCTGCTGTAGAAAAAAACACTAACATTCAGTGTTCATAAAATTAACATTCAGAAATTCAAAAGTAAATCATTACCATGTCTGAATTATGGACTTTGGGTGGGATTTACAAGAAAATAAGGAGAGCTGGAATCAATGTGGTATATAAAGAACTAGACAAAATGATGAGAGAGAGAAGACAAAAAGGAGCAGATGAGAGGGTGGGAGTAAAGCTGGAATGTGAAATCACAATTCTAAATGCATGTCATATAAGATACTTCCATTGGTGGATCAAGGCAGAGATTGGAGAACAAATAAATTCTAATTAAAGTGGAAAAAATAAAAACATACGATAAAAGTTTCTGTGAATAAAATTATTGAAAGTAACTTTACTGTGTATTACTGCAAATGAAATTGCTGATAATCTGTTAGATAAAGTTGTTAATGAAGATTACATGTTATAGTGAGAAATTTCATATATGATAGATTTAATTTCCTGAAAGCGCTACATATATTGTCATTTTTGTCACAAAAATTAAAACATCACTTAAAGTAAAAAAAACAATTTCCCTAAGTGACCTGAAGAATTTCAAGGTTTTCTTTAGGATCCACATGCAGTTAAAGCAACCTAAATGAATATTAGCAATTTGAAGAAAATTAGATCAGGTCTAGTAACCAGCAGTATGGAAAGAATAGTCTGAGTAACTACTTAAGTTTTTCAAGGAAAATTAGAGGCAACGTGGAAGAACTGCACTTAATTCAATCTTTCCTTTTAAATTGTCGAGAAATAAAATGAAAAATAATGAGACAAAATAGAAAAATAAATTTACATTTCAAATTCAGTAAAATCTCCCCTCCTTACATTTTTGAAAAGAAAGGATTTGCTGAAAGTAAGAAGAGTGAAATACTGTAGGTAGAAATTTACCACATTCCATTTTAGAATATTTTTAGAACATCTGCAAATGAACAAGCAAGCACAAAGCCCCATCTGCCAACAAAACCAAATATCATGATGTTTATATTTTGAGCATTTGTCACGAGAATATACTAGACTTGGAACACAAAACAATTGACAGAGAGACTCAAAGAGAAAGATACTGCAAAAAAAAAATTATATTTACTTCAAATAAAAAAATCCAGAACTGAATCAGAATACTTTATTTCATTAAAATGACAGTTCATTGAAATCCTAACTACTTACACAGGAAATTTCACAGTAAGTAAATTACCTGTAAGACCTTTTGACAGACCTGTGAAGAGTTTGATCATGAGATATTTCTTTTATATTTTATTCTAGTAAACTAAAAGTTACTTGAAAAAGCAAATAAACTTTATAGGTTCTGAAAATTGACATTAAAAAAAAAATAATTTATGAACTGAATAATTTTATAAGCCAGTTCTTCTCATCTTCTTCCTGTCTTCTTTCAGTTAACCTGTCGAATTGTCAGGATTTCAGCAGTGGAAGACACGTTGCTATCTTAGGAGGAAATCCTGCTTAGCTCTCCTTCCCTAGATTAAGATGAATGACCTGTTAACTGAAGCCTAATTATCAGGATATTGGTGGCCCATGTTTACAGATATACCAACTGATCAGACAAGCAAAATGTGAACTTTGCAGTGACAGAAGTGCAGAATTCACATTAGGTTTAGATAAAAGTGAAAAGAAGAGAATCACTCACATCTCTTACTTTCTGTTATTGATCATATGCATTCCCAAATAGATAAAGTTTATCTGTTTGCTCCAGGCTACCCAATATATTTATCTAATCCCCAGGACTACTCACAGGTTTTGCTGCTAAGCAGACAGTATTTTTTCAAATTTTATTCTTCTTCACTTTTTAGTGTGCTCTGGGTGATAATGAAAAAAACAGATTTAGGAGTATGTAGTGAAGAAACTTCCTGATTAACTACTTTTACCACACGCTTCTCAGGAAGTTTGTGTTTGGTTTTGTTTTTTTTTTTTTGCATATGAATATTCAAAAACAATTGTAATGTGAACTGTGAATTATGAACATAACAAGAAGTGTCACAGTTGGTATAAATTTAACGAGCTGTTCCTTGACTGAATGTGACACTGTGTTCAGTCCACAGTAAGGAGCTGGTTTTCGCTCTCACCCCTTACCACAGAGCAGAGATATGGGTCTGGGGACAGCTGCTCATCTTTCTTGGGCATGCTGGCACCTCCCGATTCAGAGATCCCCACTTAGCATCAGATGGCCCTTTCCCAGGGCCTGACAAGCTCTATGTGCCTGCAACCTCTATACTCCAAATCTGCAAGGGGCTGCAGTGGCTTTCTCGCTGGCCTACCCTGCAGCCACACCACAGGGGCTCAGGTCCATGACTTGGGTCAGCCTATAAAAACCTTTTCTGGACATGCTCTACATGGTGGGCTAGGAACAAAGACTAGGTTAGAAGGACCAAGAACTTAAGCCCCCTGGGGAAAAGTTGTGGTACTAGTCATCTGACAATGTTTGGCTCCCACAGAAAACTAGAGGACACTCTCATGGAAGTCTTTCAGAAAGGTATGTCAGTCCAAAAGACCCAGGTGAGAAGTCTGTGACAAGAAATGATGCACGCTCTATTTTTAAAAAAATACTATCTGGCTATGCTATTTTTTCGAAGATAAACCAGAAAATGCGTATTTTGTTAATGTATAAGTTGCTAATGAATAACTGTGATTTTGTCTCCAGCTTCATGAGAGTTACTGAGGAACTTTTACTAAATTGATACAACTGCTACCTTGTCATATGTTGCTAAAAAATATCAGCACTGGGAGATAACCATGTATAAAGAAATTTCAGAAAATTAGTTACCAAGTCTACAAAGCTATTTAATTTTTCTGTATTTTAATAATAACTTACATTTCACTGTTATTGAGTCATTTAGGGAATCTTTTTTGTGGCACTTAGCAATGAAAATGTATTGGGTTTGCTTTGCTGGGTTTTGAATAGGAAGCTGCTCGAACCTTCCTCCATGTCCAACAGAGCTAATGCCAGGTGGCTCCAGGATGAACCCACCGTTAGGTAGGGCCAAGCCAATCAAGAATGGCAGTAATGCCTCTGTAATATATTTAAGAAGGAAAGATTATTACACAGATGTAATTGTGCTCAAAGAAAAGAGGAGTGAGAGAAAAACTCACTCCTGTGAGAGGAAAACTCTGCAGACACCCAGATCAGTGAGAAGGAGGGGCAGGAGGTGCTCCAGGTGCCAGAACTACAATTCCCCTGCAGCCTGTGGTGCAGCCCACGGTGAGGCAGCTGTTCCCCTGTACCCTGTGGAGGCCAAGGGGATGAGAGATCCACCTGCAGCCCATGGAGGACTCCACACCAAAGAAGGCTGTGGTCCTGTGGGAAGCCCACACTGGAAGGTTGCGGCAGAGACCTGGGGACCCACGGTGAAAGGAGCCCACACTGGAGCAGGTTTCCTGGTACGATTTGTGACCCTGTGGAATTCCAAGCTGGAGTAGGCTGTTCTTGAAGGATTGAACCTTGTGGAAAGGGACCCACATTGCAGCAGTTTGTGAAGAACTGTACCCCATGGGATGGACTCACAGTGGAGCAGGGAAAAGGACTCCTCTCCCTGAGCAGCGGCAGGAACAACATGTGATGAACTGACCACAACCTCCATTCCCATCTCCCTGCACCCCTGGGTGGGAGGAGGTAGAGTCTGGGAAAGAGGGAGGGATGGCAGGAAGGTACTTTTAAGTTTTGCTTTACTTCTCATTATCCTGCTCTGATTCTGACTGCTAATAAATTCAATTAATATCCCCAAGTCGAGTCTGTTTTACCTGTGATGGTAATAGGGGAGTAGTCTCTCCTTGTACTTACCTCAACATATGAGCCTTTTAATATATTTTATTTTCCCTGTACAGCTGAGAAGGGTAGTGATAGAGAAGATTTGGTAGGTGCCTGGCATGCAGACAGGGTCAAGCCACTACAGGACTCTTTGAATTCAACATATTTTACCAAGAGTAAGAAGGAATACATATGCATCCAAACGTATGAAGCATAATCATCTACGCTTTAAAGGAAGTGAAAGTAGCAATGATTTACTAAAAATAACTGTTTTATTCAATTACTCTTTTTGCTAAGGCTTCAATTCTCTGTTTAGGCAAAATAGCTGTACTATTCCCCTGCATACAAAATAATGACAACATGTTCTCCAAGTTACGGAGTTGTCATGTATTAAGTACTTACCATTGCTAACTGGAACATTGTTAAGTACTTATTATTATGTACATATAATTTATTATTATTAACTAGAGGGCACCATCCATATTTCCTTTCAGTGGTTTAAGAATTTAATTCTATTTTGTTTCCGGTATGCTGACATCTATGTATTATCTGTAATTTCTACACTTTGCTTATATTCTTTTTCTGCTTCTTCTGATTCCCTACATAGATAATCCCAATCTTAATAAGTTCCTTTCTATTCAGAAGCTTCCATTATTCTAATTTTCCCCTTTGAGCCATATCTTTTTCTGTTATGCTTAATTATTTTTTTTTTACTATGAGGTGACCAGAACAGAATCTGTATGCAAAAAAACCCAAAAAACATTTAGAACAGTTGATAAGATTTTTATGAGCTATGCTGTTTTTCAAGGTAAATTCACAGATCTTTATAACTCACCATTATGGGACATGAAATTATGTGAACAGAGGGCAAAATATTTCTGAAGATTTAGCTCTCAGCAGTTAATGAACTATTCATGACTATTACAAGATTGTTCTTCAGCCCTGTTCTCCTGGCATTAGCAGTGTAACTCACATTAACATTAATGTTGTAAGTATTGTGCTGCAAACCTGTCTCTATTTAGACTATTTTCATGTTAGTAAAAGTACATGATATCACAAAATCATAGAATACCTCAAGATGGAAGAGACCCATAAAGATCATTGAATCCAACTACTTAATTCTCCCAAGACTGTCAAAACCTACACCATATGACTAAAAGCATCATTCAGATGGAACTCTGACAAGTTTTGTGCTGTATCCCCTTCATCAGAGAGCCTGTTCCAACTGATCACCTTGTTAGCATTCTTTCTAATGTCCAGTCTGAACATCCCCTTCTATCTTCATTTCCTTGTGTCCTATTACTAGTCACCTGAGAGAGGAGATCAGCACTTCCTCAGCCATTTACCCTGTTGAGGAAATTGTACACTGAGATGCATGACCTTGTACTTGGCTTTGAAGAAACTAATGAATTTTCTGTGGTCACACTTCTGGAGCTTGTCACTCACCTTCCTGTCATCTGCAAAACTCTTGTGGCTGCACTGGATCCCACTATCTGTGTCCCTGACACAGTTATTAAACAGTACTGGTCCCAGCACAGTTCCCTGCTTATCACCAATCACTACTAGTACCTTCCAAAGCAGATTCCGTGGGGACCTTTCAACGTAATTCTTTAAACAGCCCAAGGTCTGCTCTTTCCATATCCAGGGCCAAAGTTTTGCTGGAGGTTTTTTTCCTAGAGCCAACAATTTGAAACCTAAGTATTTTATGGTCACTGTTGTAGATACAAAAATGCTGCTAGCAAGGATTTTCTTGCTATTTTCTAAGTCCGTGAGAGACTTTTCTCTCTCACAGAAGAGGTAGCAGAGTATGTAAACAACCAAGCCACCTGCAACCTTGAAAAGTCTTGTTTATGGTATAGTAGGAAAATATTTTGACAATGATGTTTTAGGATTTTAGCCAATCACCCCAAGGGGTGGCTGATCCTTTGTCCAATTAGACTATGAAGAAAAAAAGTCTATAAAAGAGTTTGTAAAATAATTAAATGAATCAATCTTGCTGCACAATTTCTGCCTGCTGGATCTTCTCTCCTCCTCCTCCTCCCTATGGCTGCGGAACACAGTGGTATACCCTAGGGCCCAGGCCTGCGGTAATACACAGTGACCAAGACAGCTACCAACCTCCACTTTGCCATCTCTGTTTGCAAGCAACAAACATGGGAACAACAAATCTACTTGTTTCCCTCAGTACCTGCTCCAAAAAAGTTATCTCTAACATGTTTCAGAAATTTCCTGGACCTGTTTGTGTCAGCTGTATGATATTCTCAGTTGATGCCTGAGAAGGTGAAATCACTCATAGAGAGAGTGTAGTCTTGACATACTCCTCAATTCCTTGTGGAAAATTTCATCGATCCATCATCCTGGATGGATGGTTGACAGCATACTCCCCACAACAATATGTGTTTTATTTTCTTTCACCTTCATGTTTACCCAGAGGCTCTTGGGTGTATCACTACCAACTGCAAGTGTCATACAATCCAACCACTTCCTTACACACAGCTCCACCCTGCCACCTCACCAGCTCTGCCCATCCCTCTTGAAGAGCCTGCAACCATCTCTCATGACACACCAGTCTAGGACTCATGTCAGTAGAACTCAGGTTTTACTTAAGACAATGGTGTCATAGTCATGGGATTAGGAAAAAATGTCTGGTTCCTCTTGGTTTTTTCAAATGTGCCCCAGTGTACTTAGCACATCATGAAGCAGACTGAAGGACTTCACACCATCCCTCAAACACTGGTGTGCTGCCCTAAGGCTTATCTTAGAGAGCCTGGTTTCATGCCTTTCCCCTTCACATACAGTTAAAAGTTCTGTTAATGAGCCCTAACTCCTGTGCAAAGATCCTTTGTCCTTGGCTTACTCTGTCTGTTGTCAGCAGGCCTGATGTCCTGTAGATGAACCAAAACCCAAAAAATTTTGCTGGTGACACAAGTCACAGAGACAGGTATTGATTTGCTGTGTCCTTCTTTATCTTCCATTATCATTTCCTACAACTCAAAGTATAAAGTAGAACACTAATTATGTTTCTGACCTTTTAGTAAACCTTTGTCAGTGACAACAAATTTTTGTCACTTTGGTGTCAATAATTTCAGTATCTGCTTTTAATTACTTAACTCAATGCCTCATGTTAAATTAAGCATGTCAATGGGTTTTGATTAACAAGGTTAAGAATTTAAAGAGAATGCATCTTCTTTTTGTAGTTTCCCACTGAGATTACACGGAGTTGTGAATGACAGTTTCTCCTCTCTCTCCTTATCTCTGGATAACAATGTTTATCAAGATTGCCTGCGATGCCAAGGAAGACTTGCCAAAACATATTTCATTTAAACACATATTTAAAACCTCATCCAGAGGAAGCATCTATGTGGATGTAACAAAACTATTAGAATCTGAAAGCACACCTGTGAGAAGCCAATTTAGCCTCAACAATGGTTGTCAGAGGCATGTGGGGCAGGGTGTGCACACGTGCCACTTCCAGAAAGCACTTTGAAGATGGAGAAAAGCCTTGTCTCTGGGGAGACTCTGCCTGACAATCAGTTCATATCTCATATGGGACAGGCAGTCAGCAGGGGAGCATTGAAGACACTGTACCCTCCAGAGAGGCTCTCCAGTCATATGGTGAAATGGAGTGCCATGGAAGGTTGGACTGGGCCAATGCTCTCCTGTCAGTAGACAGACATTGGGAAGGACCAAGGGGAATAAAAAGTAACTGTGTCACAAGTTTGGGGGGTTTTGGAGCCTGTGCTTTTGTCTTTTTGGTGGACTTCTTGGCTTTAGGTTTCTGAAACTTGCTTTTTAAGTGGGGGGCTTTTTGGAGGTTTGCTTTTTGGCTTTGGGCTTTTTTGAGTCTGGGGGCCTTTTGGGTCTTGTGCTTTTGCTTTGGCTCCATCTTGCTCAGTGGCTCTAGCCTGTGATTTGTCCTTTTTGCCCTTGGCCTCAGCCTGCCTTCTGGCTCTTCTGCCCACCTGTCCAGGACGTGTTGTGCTTGGGTTTGTGAAGCTGACATACCTCTGCCTTTTTGGCCCTCCAGAACCATGGTCTCTGTGCCATCTTCTTGGTGGACGTCTGTCAGTGAGGGAGATGCATGAGGACAGCTTTTTGCCTGAGGCTCCTTGTCTGCTCTGCCTGCAGGCCCACTTTTCCCGGCGTGGCTCTAGAAAGCAAAAGCACATGCAGCCAAGCGACATCTTTGAGAACAAGACAGAAAGCAAAACCCACAGCAAAGGCCTAGGCCACATGTTTTCTTGATGCAGAGATTTCTGGGACTACAAGTCCCAGGCTGGGACAAACCTCCTGTCCTGCTCCTGCCTGTGCATATTTCTATGGGTGCTAGTGACTCCTCTGGGCCAGCAAATGTCCCCCAAAGATGTCCTCCAAATTCACTACCTACAGTGATAGGTATGGACTATGAAGTCTACCAGCCCATTCACCTGCACACAGGAAAGCCTTGCTTTCAGCCCAGGGCCATGAGAGCATGCCAAGCAGCCCTCACCATCACTGCCAAGCCTTGCCTCTGCCCTGAAGGAAGGCACTGGCTAGGGGGCAGCTCTTGCAAGCAGCTCCCGCAGCGGCCTTGGCTGGAGACGGGGCCACCAGGCACAAGCACCTCATAACCAAGCAGGTATGGACTGGTGTACCAGGACATCCTCCTCTCTCTCTCGACTGGGGCATTTGGAAGAGATAACTCAGGCCAGATTAACAGCCCAGCAAGGGGTCAGAGATGCCAACAAGGGGTCACCTCCAGGCGCACAAGAGTCTGAGCCCCAGCCCCGAGTACACATTGTGGTATGAGAGCAGATATAGGAAGATATGAAAGAAAATAAACATCAGTGACCAAAAGACATGGTTCTTATGTCTATAGAAGTCCACACGAATTGTCGCAGAGGCAGAAGTCTCTTAACACATTCCTTGGGAACATGCAAGATGATTTCTCTCTGAAGCTTGGATGCGACTTTAAGTTTACTTTTCCAGAAACTGAGGGAAAGGATTTCGATGTGTGCCCCTTCAACAATTTGGTGGTAAGAAACATTGGATCCTAGGTTATACTATTTCTTAGCTGGCTGTAAGTTCATTGGTACATTTAACCCCGCGTGTATAATACTAGTGTTACATTTCGTTTTATTCCTCTGGAGTAATAGTCTAGGTTTAAGTTAGTTTTGTGTCTATTAAATAAATAATTCATTCTATAATAGACTGAATAGCTATTATTAAAGAACTTAGGAATGAGAGTGGGTCTTTGGGTGCTGGCCACCTCAATAACACGACTGCCTGCTGCCAGAAGCCTGGGAAGAAGGCAGGGTCTTATTTAAACTCACATCATCCATTCATAACAACCAGCCAGGCTGCAGCTGGCTACTGAGGACAGCATTACCTTGTCATTCTCAGCCAGCAGGACCTGGAGCTCCAGCTGCTCCTTCTGTGGTGGGCTCAGAAGGCTTGGCCGCAGGCAGACGGCCAGGCTGCTGCACGTCATGCGGCTGCTGGAGGCGTGCTGGCCGATGCACCACAGCACTGCCAGCAGCTGCTGCAAGGAGGAGCAGGTTGGCAGCGGGCAACTTCTTGGCCATGCTGAGGGAACAGGAAGGCAACGTTCATCAGCAGGCCCACGTTGCCCACCTTTGCCCCGAGGCCACACAAAGGAAGGCTTCTGCTGTGCATTGCCCCGAAATGGGACTGCCAGCCAGCAAGAGCAAGCTGCCCAAAACCACAGCCTCTTCCCAGCAATGTCCCCTTGTGGGTGAGTGCCAGGCTCTCAGCAGTGCCTGCTGGAGAGCTGGAAGCTGCTGCCCACGCTTATGCTTTTAGCTGAGAGATCTTGTCCTCCCTGCTGGCCATCTGCATGGCTGCCATCCAGTCTTCATAGATGTCTGTGATGAGGAGCTTGCCCGGGATGCTTCTCAGGAAGTGCTGCAACAGCAAGGGCTGCCGGTGAGCCTCGGAGCATGGTGGCCCAGGCAGGAGCCTTTGAAGCTGCAGCTCAGGAGGGCTCACCTTGAGGACGACGGCCAGCAGCAGCACTGGCTGGCTTGCCATGTCCACAGGAAGGCCGTGGTCCAGGGCCTGCCGCAGCTCCTGAACGGCCCTGGCGCTCTCCGCTTTGCGGAAGATGCCTTCCATGGTGGGCCCTTGCTGCTGCAGGACAGCCAGCAGCTCCTGTGGGAGAGGCAGGAGGGCGGGGACGTGCGTGAGGAGCTGCCCTGGTGCAAGAGCAGTGGCCGGGGCCAGACCTCTGCCCCGGCCTGGGCTCCCTGCCTCCTGCTGCCAAGGGGCAGGGAGCAGATGGCCGAGGTGCAGCTGAAGAGCCCAGAGGCCTTTGGCTGGGGGACATGCGTGGGGACACTGGCTGCCCCAGCAGCCAGACGCAGCAATGGGCAGTCCCTGTGCGGCCGCCTCACCTGGATGGGCCGGGGCAGCGTGCCGTGCTCCGCGCAGACGGCTGCCAGGGGCTGCCCGAAGAGCGCCCTGCTGCAGCCGGAGCCCTCCTGCCCCGGCGCCCGGGCAGCCCTGGCTGGGCCCCGCCGCAGAGCAAAGGGCCAGGGCAGCCACCTCCCCCTCATCGTGCCGCTGCTGCCGCTGCCACTGCTCGCTGCCGCTGCCACTGCTCCCTGCCACTGCAAAGGGAAGGAGAAGCAAAGCCTGTCAGCGAGACCACCAGGCTGGTGCTACCGGAGCCCGCCCTGCCCTGCCCCAACCCCAGCCCCGGCCCTGCCTTTCTCCAAGCTGTGGGCAGCAGCCCACCTCCTACCTCAGGGTGCCACACCCACACGGCCACACTCGGGGCATGAGTGAGCGCAGTTTGGCCACAGCACAAGCTTCCCTTTCCTTCCCAAAGGAAGGGGAGAGTTTGCAGAGCAGCCCCGCAACACAAAGAGTTGGCGGCCAGCAGCCTGAGCGTGGCACACAGCTGGCAGCCTCTGGCCCGCCGGTCCCTCTGCCCGCGCAACAGCAGTCCTGCCAGTGGCAGCAGCAAGGACGTGCCGGCGCTGCCGCTGGCTCCCCGAAGCCTCTGCTTGCCCGGTGGCACCAGGGCCCCTTGCTTCCCCGCGCACAAGGTCACGGCACAAGCCAAGCTTCCCTGGCACCCCAACACAGACAGAGGCCACAGCGGGCGCAGGGGGCAGCCCTTCTCACCTTTTGCAGCTCCAGCTTCCTGGTGCTCAATGGCCTCCCCTGCGGGAGAGAGCAGCAGTGCAGGAAGGTGAGCAGCCGTGCCTCTGGGGCTGCGCGCGCGCAGCAGCGCTGGGGCACAGAGCTCGCAGCACAGAGACACTCACTGCACGGCGGCCGTTCAGCTCCGCGACCAGGCCTCTGATGCTTGGCAGGCGGCTCACTCGGGCTCCCGGGCTCCTATGCGGTGGCAAAAGGGACGGGCAGAGAGTTGGGTGAGCCGCAAGCCATCTGCGCTGCCTTGTCAGGCAGCTGTGCCCGACAGCTGCCCGCAGCTGCAGGGGCAGCTGTCCCCGGCTGAGGAGCTGTGTTCCCTGTGCAGCTGCTGCGGGAGCATCCCCCCGGAGCAGCTGCATCAGCAGCAGCAGCTTACTCCTGCAGCGTGGCGACCCACTGCTCCTTCAGTGCCTCGCAGCTGCAGGAAGAGAAGACGAGGGAAGAGAAGCAGCGTCAGGCTCCGCTCCCCCGAGCCCCTGGGCGGGGCAGAGACGTGCGCCCGCACGGCCCCGCCCCGGGCCCGAAGCCATGTGCCGGGGGTGGGGCAGAGATGCTGCCCAAGCCTCGGCTCCCTGTCAGCTGCCGGAGCAGCGGCTTTTGCCCTTGCCTTCTGGCAAGCCAAAGCTGACCGGCGCACCCAGGCCACTCTCTGCTCATGCTCTGCAGGGAGAGCAGAGGCCATGGCAAGGCTGCCCAAGGCTTCCTGCTTGCCACAGCTGGCAAGCTCTCCTGCCCTGCCATGTGGCACCGCGACTCACCCAAAAGCGGCAATGCACCAGCCAGTGTGCCAGATGAGGATGATGGAGGTGGCATCCTCATCGCCGCCTTCCTGCCGCTGCTCTTCCTCTGCCTGCGATGCTGCCTCCTTCCCGGCGCTCAGCACCCACAGCTGCTGCAGGGCCAGGCAGAGCCGTAGGCGCAGGGTGGTGCCCCGGCTGCAGAGAGCAGAGGCAAGCGGTGAGGGGCGGGCGGCCTCGCCGGTGTCCCTCGGCGGAGGGCTCTGCTGCCTCCCCCCTTTCCCCCGCCGCCTGCCAACATCTGCACGCACACTGCTGCGTGCAGCCCCAAGGCCTGGGGGCCCGGAGCTTAGGCCAGGCTGCCTGTGCTCAGGCCCAGGAACAGGGAATGGGGCAAAGGCAGCTGGGCTTATGGGCTTTTAGTGAAGCTTGGCCACCACCAGTTGCTCCTGAAGGAGGAGAAGGTGCCTCTCGCTGGTCTTTGGGCCGCGGCTCAGAGCCACGGCCGCGCTCAGCACCGCCTCCTCGCTGCTGACAACCTTCCTGCAGAGGAGAGAACGGCGGCCGTGAGAAAGGCGGGCCCTTTCTGCCATGGACCCGGCCGTGGCCGTGTGTCCCCGAGCTGTGGGGGAGCCTACCTGGAGCCAAAGCAGCTCCAGGTCTGGCCCATCCTGTTTGGCACAGGAGGATCCTGGTCTCTCTGCAGAGACGCGGGCCACTCGCACTCGCCGAGGATACCAAGTGGGGTGGCAGGGTTGGAATGATGCTGCCACTTGGTCAGCAAGTCGCTCTCTCTCGCTTTTGAGTTGCACACCAGACAGCTCTGGGCTGCTGTTGCTTCTCGTGGACGCTGAGTCCAACTGACCAATGATCCGAGGCCAACGGACCCCGGACAGGGCAGGGGTGGGGCACTGGGGTGTGGCACTGGGGGGCCGGGCTTCCTGCCCGTCATGCGTTAGCAAGCATAGTCCCAGAAGTGATGTTCTTGCAGAGGGGTGCTTACAGCTTCCTCTGTGACTTAACAGAACCTATCAGTGGCCAGTTTGAATATGGGCAATTCTTTAAGCCACTTAGAGTTGTGACTGCCTATGTGATGCACACTTAAGAATAGAACGCCCCCCCCCCCCCCACCGCACAGCTCTCTTGTTTCCAGTGCTGGGACAGATGGCTGTAGGCCCCATGCGGGAGCCACAGGGCCCAGCCAGGCCCTGCTCAGGCCAGGCCGGGCCGGGCCACGGCCATCCTGGAGCCAGTGGACCCTGTTCCACCCGCAGAACCCCCGCCACAGCCCTGCTGTGGGCAGACGGTCGGCTCCCCCTCTCCACTGCGGCCAAAATTCAGCTGAAGCTGCACTGCTGTCTGGCAGAGGTCATGTGACCGACGGTGATAAGCAACATTCCAGCTGCAAGGCCTTGGTGAGATTAACCCTTTTAGTGCTGTGAAGAGCTGAAAACCTGAGGGAAGAGAAAGAGGAGATGCTTAAAGCTGAAATTCTTTTGTAAAGCTATGATGTATCAGAGTACCCGTTGTGATTTCATGAAGGCATGGGGGGGTGGAGTGTTCAACTCATGAGCAAAAGCACCTGTGCTGAGATAGGCAGATGCTGAAAGCAGCTGTAATTTCATGAGAAGTTTGAACAGGGAGAGATGAAAGCAAGGTGGACTTTTGCTCCAAATGGGAAAGGAGAAAACCTCAGTCCCTAGAGATGCTCCCAGAGATAGTCCTAAAGATGAAGATGAGGAAGACCCTTTGCTCCCAGGGAAGGAGAAGGGCCTCTGTTCTTAGATGGGTGATCATCATCACCATCACCAGAGATGGGTGAAGAGAACTTTTGTTTCTGAAGAGCTCAACCTTAAAATTGTACCCCAAAAAACTTCAAGAGTGGACCCTCGAAAGCAGTTGTGGGAAAAGCTGCAAGCTGGGGGAAGGGACTCACATGCAAGCGGAGAGACTCCTCTTCCTAAATGGACTGAACAAGGTTATTATGGAAGTGGTAAACAGACTGAACATCTCAAGGGTTGTCTTTTTACATTGTCAGTGTGAGAAGGGAGAAAGGTGGGGGGAGGAGAAGAGTTCTGAAGGTGTGGTATGATTTTTTCTTTCCCCTCTTTTAAGTCTGTTAATAAACTTCTTTATATTCTTTCAAGATTGGTGCCTGCTTTGCTTTTCTCCTAATTCTTATCTCACAGAAGGTAAACAGTAATGAGTATTTTGGACCAAACCACTACACTAAATTGGTGTTTCTGCCCGGTTACAAACCAAACCCGCTACACTGCCGGGACGGCCAATGCCAGCTTTGCACGCGGGAGCCCGGCGCTGGACACAGCCCAGGCCAAGGTTCACCTCCCTCCACGTGCTGCCAAGGCTTTGCCTCCCGCAGCCCTGCACGCACTCAGCGGCCTTGGCCTCGAGGGCTCTTTGCTGTCTCCATACTGCTCAGCCTGGCCTCCACCGGCAGCTGCTTTTACAGCTTCCTCTTCCCCGGCCTCTCCTGCTGCCAGGCCTTCTTCCTGCTCCTCCATGGCGGCTGCATGATTTGCCTTTTGTGCTGCACCTTCAGCTGCAGAGCTTCAAATTCCAATTTTTTCTTACAACTGAAACAAATTGTGCCTTGTGATACTTGGTGAATAGCTTTTTGATATTAATTAGAAGCCCATAGCTGCAATTTTTAGCTTTTCATATTGATGAATTAAGCATTTTCTTGTATTAGTAAATGTACATATGACTCTATAATTCAGTTTTTACTTTCTATATGTAATGAGTCTGCCTTGGAATTTCTAGCATAAGCTATTATTTTGTAGTGTCCTTTAAAAATACTGGTTTTCAGCTCCTGCATGCATCAGTTTCTTGTGGGGGCTTACACAACCCTATTATTTTGATTAATTTCCAGAATATATTGTCATGTGTTTGAATTCCTTGGAAAAGCTGCTGCTTTAGTTGAGGTCTGACATGGTGACATAATTTGAAAATTTAAAAATACTGGTTTTCAGCTCCTGCATGCATCAGTTTCTTGTGGGGGCTTACACAACCCTATTATTTTGATTAATTTCCAGAATATATTGTCATGTGTTTGAATTCCTTGGAAAAGCTGCTGCTTTAGTTGAGGTCTGACATGGTGACATAATTTGAAAATTTAAAGTTGCATATGCTAGTGCATTTAATCTTAGAATGGAGAGGAGGGAAGTGGTTGTTAGTGAGGATATATTGGATAGTGTGCAACTTGAACTTGATGTAAAACTACAGAATTAAGAGTGGATTATGTGCTGTGTTTGGCTGGGATACAGTTAATTTTCCTCACAGGAGCTGGTATGGGGCTGTGGTTTGAATTTTTGCTGGAAACCATGTTAACTCATGGATATTTTAGTTATCAGCAGGACTTGCACTGAGCCAAGGGCTTTTCTGCCCCTCACCCCACTGGTAAGCAGCCTTGGGGTACACAAGGAGCTGTAAGAGAACACAGCCAGGACAGCTGACACTGACCACAGGGACATTCCAGACCGTATGGAGTCATGCTCACCATGTAAAGCTGAAGGGAGCAGAAGGAAGAGGGGACTGTTTGGTGTGATAGTGTTTGTATTCCCAAGTCACTGTTACATGTGATTGAACCCTGCTTTCCCAGGAATAGGTGAACACCTGCCTGTCCATGAGAAGCAGTGAATGTTGTTTACCTTTACTTGTGTACATGGCTTTCACTTCATCTGTTATACTGTCTTTATCTCAAATCACAAGTTTTCTCACTTCTCTGATTTTCCCCTCCCCCCCCCCCATCTGAGGCTTAAGCTGGTTAGCCCTGATTCAAGGCCTGCAGAACACATTGACTCACTATGCTACTTTTTTCTATATGGCTTCTGGGAACTTCACAGTGATGGCAAATATCTTCATGTCTTTCTGACATATGACTTGGCATTATGCTTTCAAGTGAATCTTACCTATCCTGGTAGATGGGGCCAATCTTGCACAATTCTGTGAATGAAATTGAACAAGGAAAACAACAAAAGTCATTAAATTCCTCAAAACAATGGATAATCAAGGACTATCATGCTCCCAGATGGAGCTTACGAGAACATGGATGTGGCTTGCAATTGCTCAACAATTGCTAGGGTCATTTCCCAATCAGTGTTTGAGTTAAGGATGCCCTTTTAACATGGTTGTTATCCTGATAGCACCAGTTTTGTTCCACCTGAGGACTTTGCTGCATGACCTCAGCTGAAATTTAAGCCAGCAAGAACGTGTATTTTGGCCATCAGAATAGTAAAAAGGGGTTACAAAGGAATTAAAGATTCAGATTAATTTCAGGTAGTGATTATGGGAGCACACAAGCTGAAAGGCAGTAACAACAAATAATTTGAGAGAGAAAAAGGGAATTTTAAAAAGCCTGTGAGCACCGGGTCTGACAGCTTTATGAAATTAAAGCACTTGAAAGGAAATGATATTGCATAGTGTGTTATGACTGCTGGTACCATGGCTTAGTCAACTATCACAAGGGAGGTGTTCAGGAAGGTATCTGTTTTTTATTAGAATTTTTCAAATGACGTGTTAATTACGAGAAAAAAATGCACTACTTTTAGTAAGAGACTATTATTAGTAATATCAGCCAAATTGCTGTCGTCTGCCCAGCCTCCCAGAACAAAAAAGTCTCTATTATACAGATGTAACGTATCTACTGTTGTGCATGTGGCTGTATATATTTGGAACCTGCTCCATGATGATGACACCTCAGGCTGGGCAGATCAGACAGAGAGATCATTCACAAAGAAGGTAAATATGCCGCAATATGACTCCAAAAAACAGGAATGCTACTTCTTCTTCTTTCTTCACAAAGAAGAAAGACTACTTTTTTTTTTTTTTTCTTTTCAAAGCCATATTTTTGAATCTAAAAAGTAGCTCTCCTGCATTTGTCAAACTAGACCAAGGAGAGCAACTTCAGCTGAAGTTGAATGTCACAGAAACTTACAAGTACATAGCCAAGAAATTGAACACAAGAATTTTTGAAGTGTCATTGCCAAATTGATATCTAGCTAGTTATTTAAATGAAAGTTATAAACAAATAATTTCAACTACTGTGCCTGCATCTCTGTTCTGTTTTCAGTTTTCCTGTGTTTTCCCATTTTTGACTATGCTTTCCTCCAGTGCTCTCATGAAGAAAATCTACACTAATGATTAGGAAGCTTACTAATTTACTCCTCTGTGGAAGCAATGAAATGGACTTTAAAAGTCACAGCATGAACCATGGATTTCAAAATGGTCTGTACAAGCTGTAGTGGTCCACTTGTACATTTCTCTACCTCAGAAAATTGAAATTCATCTTAATGATGGAGGGAAGAGATGACAGTTATGTCTGCTGTACTTTGGGGCTTTGACTTCTAAGGAAGTAGGAATGTAAATTATTTTATCTAGTGTCCTAAAGATGAGAGAGAAGGGTCAGGTACGTTCAGACTCATGTTCTACAAGCTCAGTGCATTTTGTGGCTGGTTTGCTTTAAAACTCAAACTTCTGGTAATGCAAGGTACAGGAGCCAAATGGGCATCAGTTGTTTTCAAAATGTCCATCTGCTGCTGCAAAACCTACATTAATTGTTACATAGCAACCTGTACTTCCTCTTGCAGTTGGAATCCCTGGGTTACTGTTGTTTGCTCTGTGAGTGTGTTGTCCTTGACAGAGACAGAGTAAAAAATCCTGTTGTGATGCCAAAGCTTTGCCCATTAGATGTTAGAGCTCACAGTAAAATATGCTTATATAAATGGTTTTTTGCAGATGGTTATGACATAGAAAATGAATGAATGAAACATCATTTCTCTCCTCCCCATTCTGCACTCAAAATGAACCACCAATTAGCATCTACCTTTTTATTTACAGTGTTTAACCATTTAGTATGAAATGATAACTCAGGAAACTACAGCTTTGATTAAAAAGGTCTGAAATATTATGTTGGGTATGTGATAAGGAGAAATATTTCAGTGTATGGTACACGGAGAGAGTATTTTTAAGTGGCAGTATATATTGTGGGAACCCATTTTGCAATAAGTGTAATGTAGTGCAGAGTAATAGCTGATTACAGGCTTTTACCTAGGTGTTTTTCTAAACAGCTTATTTTAATAGTATGGAACCTGACATTAATACACATTTTTAATAGAAAAACTATAGAGCTTTGCTTGTAAGTACCATAGTGTTCTTGAATTTTTTCCCTTTCCATTTTGCCATTTTCTGACAGCTGGCAAATACTGTAAATTTATAAATATTATAAATTTATAAATATTATAAATATTATATATTTAGAGGTACAGTTATTTTTCTCATTGAAGAATTACATTGAGGAACAAAGATTAATAAAGCTGTTTGTTAATGCAAAGAAGCTAAATGGTGATTTATTGGTATCATTGCGTACTAAAATTTTTCAGACTTTTCTCCATCTAGAAATGGAGAAGGGTGTTGTTGCTGACACACTTCCTCTCTCTCTCGATGAGATCACAATAGTGTGTAAAGCAATTTGCCTTTCTTTGTAAATTCTTCTCTTCTGGCAAACACAGTGATTTTAAAGCAAAGGTTAAGCTGTGGCTTACACTTACTGAGAATTTGCAAATTTAAGGGAAGCAGTGTTGCATTCCACTGTGGGAAACTGTGAGGAGTTCTTCTAAAAATGGATGGTCAGGAACAAAATTAAGTCGAACAAGACAAACATTGTATCTGTGAACTGTTTATTGATAATGAAAACAGAAAGAAAGAAGGTTGCCCCAATGAAAGGGCTAAGAAGAGACAGAAAAGAAGGAAGGAAAATAGAAAAAGAATGGGGGAAAGACAGAGAGGGGGGAGACAGAGGGAAAAAGGTGGTGTTACCCCTGGAGGTCAGTGAGTGCCATCGACATCCACAAGATGGGGGGTGTGCATGCTGCCTGTGTGGGGATGGCTTCTTCATGGGCAACTGGACATGAGGTGAGGGGACACTTGGGCATGAGGTCCAGAAACCTGGAAAGGGTCGTGGCAAGGATCACAGTGGTGGGCTGGCTCAGAGATGGGCAGGGTTGGACACAGGTGGCTCAGGCAGGAACATACAGACAAAGCAGGTTGGGTGTTGGTCAGGGACACAGGTGTGAGAAACAAAGTCCACTCCTCTTAAGAGGTAATAGAATTTTATTGGGGAACAAAGTCAATAAAGCAAAAGCAACAGTGCTGGGTGCATGACTGTAGTCAGAGGCGTGCCATCACACGTGAAACTTCAGGTTTATGTACTCTAGGTATTGCATCAGCCACACATATATTCATAAGTCAGGATACATATTCAGAACTCTTCAGAAACTATTTAACATTTTCTTAGAACTGATTAACATGTTCCCTCCCCCATCCCGCCTTTTTAGAGTATGCACAGTTTAACTTGAGGGTCTTTGAGGATTGTCTCAGGGACAAAGCCAGAACTCTTCCTCACAGCGACCTCCCGACTTGGGGTCTCTGGACAAGCTCCAGCAGATGGTGGTCTCCTGCCACATTTGATCATTAAATGTCATCCAGTCAGGCTAGCGAGTTCCCTCTGCTCCCATTATTGCATGCTTAACACAACCACATCTGCACAGCAACGCCAACTTTTAACATTTGCAAAAGCCAATGCTTCAAAGCACATTTATCACACAGGGAGGTAGGACAGACATGAGGGTGAGCAAGAGCCAGTGAGGGCAGAAGAGCCAAAAGGCAGGCTGGGGCCAGGGCAAAAAGCATAAGATGCGAAAAGCCCCGACTCAAAAGCAAGTTTTGAAAAGCAAGTCTCAGCCCCTCGAATCGCCAAGCCTCAAAAGCAAAAACATGGTCTCAAAAAAGCCCCAAGCCAAAATCCCACATTAAAAAAACAAGTTTGAAAAAGCCCCCAAAAAGCCTAAGACCCAAAACGACCCAGAGCTTGGGGTGCAGTTACATTTTATGCCCCCTGGCCCTTCCCAAAGTCTGCCTGCTGACAGGAGACCATTGGCTCAGTCTAACCTTTCGCCATCTGATTGGAGAAGCCCCTCTAGGGAGTTCAGTGTCTCCTACTGGCTCTCCCATGGGTGGTGTTGCCAGGCAAAGTCCTCCCAGAGACAAGGCTGCTTCTAGTTGCATCCTGCTGGTGGCACATGTGCAACCCCTCCCCCATGTGCTTCTGACAATCAGTGTTGAGATGAGCTAAAACTAAATTGGCTCGTAGATACAAAAATGCCGCTAGCAAGGATTTTCTTGCTATTTTCTAAGTCCGTGAGAGACTTTTCTCTCTCACAGAAGAGGTAGCAGAGTTATGTAAACAATCAAACACCTGCAACCTTGAAAAGTCTTGTTTATGGTATAGTAGGAAAATATTTTGACAATGAATGTTTTAGGATTTTAGCCAATCACCCCCAAGGGGTGGCTGATCCTTTGTCCAATTAGACTATGAAGAAAAAAGTCTATAGAAGAGTTTGTAAAATAATTAAATGAATCAATCTTGCTGCACAATTTCTGCCTGCTGGATCTTCTCTCCTCCTCCTCCCTATGGCTGCGGGACACAGTGATATACCCTAGGGCCCAGGCCTGCGGTAATAGCTCCTCACAAGCAGTCAGAATTAAGTTCTGCTATCTCTCATGACATTACTTATTCTATGGTTTCTAAATTCCTTTCTCAAATGTATCAGTGAATTTTCAGTTTAAACTTAGAAAATACTAAGTTAGATAATAACTTGTGTGAGAAACAAGCTCACATAATAAAGTTTACCTGGGGACAAAGTACCTGGGCACATAACCGGAATTAATGCATGCTGTCTGAGGATACAAGGTTTCTTTTTATACAAGTGTTATTGCAGCAATCTGTTACAAATGTATTATAGTTTTGCAACAGGGGAAGGAATATTATAATAGTTTCAGGGAAATTATTTAGATATCTCTGTCTTCATTGCCATCTGGTGGCTCATGTGCAGTGTCGTCTGGTGGTCATCTTTGGTGGTCATCAGATGAAGGCTCGTAGTCTTTCTCGGGGTTGAACTTTTTACCTCTTTCTTGTGGGCATGCGCAGATCTATCTTGCAGGTCTCAGCCACTTTCACAACCTTCTTGTGGTCTCACAATTCCTCTATGTTCACAAAGTCCTTCTATTTTGGGGTTTTCAACTCCCTATGTTCTTACAAAACTGGTAAGCAATCTCAACTGGGTCTGGTCTTACTGTTCTCTTTTTACACAATTCACTTACATTGTCAGCTGTTATCATTTAACTATAAAAAAAATTTCCCACTTCCATAACCTACCCTGTTATGTTGCAGCAAAGCTGGTGAAAGCAAAATCTTTTGTATTTCTCTGTTTTTCACACTGAAGCCTTTTGATGAAATGTTCTTATTTGACTATTTTATTTATGTTTTACTATTGTCATATACATATACATATAATACTAATATTACTAATTCGTTTACTGAATCAATGCAAAGACTTTTCTAATATAGATTAATTACACTATTTCTATGAAACTTTTGGACTTAGAGGAAACTATTTTTTAGCAGAAAATGGCTCAGCAAAAATGTTTTTCCAGCAACTATTTTATACAGCTTTTAAATGTATTTTTTTTACCACTAGAAGGATCTCTGCACTTCCTTATTTTTCAAATACTTTTAAAATTATATTGCCCTTAAGCAGTAGATATTTTAGATGAACTTGACAGCATGGAAATGTCAACAAATTGCAATCTTGTCTGACAAAACAGCATATTAATATTCATGTATCATTAATTTTCATTTGGAATAGGAATAGATTTGTTTGTATAAATAGTTAAGAACTACATCTAAAATATTCTTCAATGTAACTCATTTTTCCATACTGATCTATTTTGTGAATTGTAGTAGCGTAAATGTTTTCCCTTTGTTTTTATCATAACATTATATATTTGTATGTGTCTGTGTTAGTTTAACACAGCCTGTTTTTTTGGTGGGGGCAGGGCAAGCCACAGAGATGGCTTCTGTGAGAAGCTGCTGGAAGTTTCTACTACATCCAGCAGAGACAATCTCTGACGGCTCTAAAGATGGACATGCTGCTGGCCCAATTAGAGAAGTTTGTAACGCCTCTGTGATGACGTATTTAAGAAGGATAAAAACCACGAGCAGCTCCTCTGAGGGGTGGGGAGCTGCTGGGGCCATCCTGGTTCTGTGACCAGCCGTATGGCTGCCACCATCTCGACATGGCTTGTGGTAAACTTTGCCTGTTTAGCCTCTTTTAGCCAGTTGTGCTGCGAGCAGAAGGGCAGAAATAGTCGCAGCGGCTTCTCCTTTTTGGCACTCAGTATAAAGAGAGGCGCTGAATCATGCTGGTGCTGTGGCACCTGCAACCACTGCACGGTGGCGGTGGGGACCATGTGGCTGGCAAAGGAAACACGGCGAGCGATTTCCCCGACACAGAACTCAGACGAGATCAACTTGTCAGCACTACAAAATACTACAGAAATCTTTGAACTAGTGGAATTTGTTGACAATAGTACTTATGAGCAGCAATTCTTTTTCCTCTTAGTTGGAGAAAGATGAGGAAGTGAGGACATGTAGGGAAAGACAACATGGTGGCACCAAGGTCAATAAAAAGAAGGAGGGGAAGAGGTGCTCCAAATGTCAGAATTGAGATTTCTCTGCAAGTTGTGGTGAGGAATATAGTAAACAAACTGTCTCCCTGTAATTCATGAAGTCCGTGGGAGGATGCAGAGATCCCCTCGCAGCCCGTGGGAAAAGGTGCTCATGCCGGAAATCCAGTGGGAGAGACCCAAACAGAGAGAGAGAGGACCTTTGTTTCCAGAGACAGAGAAAGAGAGCCCTTGCTTCCAAACCTAGAGCAGCTTATCCTTAAAAGACTGCACCCCATGGACTAAAATGACCCACGCCACGCAGTTTTGGGAAGACTGTTTTGCCTGTGGGTGGGACTCACATTACAGCAGGTCAGACAGGACTGCTGCTTCTGAGAGTAGAACCATGCTAGAAAAGTTCACAGAGAACTGTCTCCCCTGGGAGGGACCCCATGACATAGCAAGAGAAAGAGTCTTCTCTCTGAATGAACAAAAAAAAGATTACAGGTGACAGACTCACTGAAAACCTCATGTTTTCTCTCCCTGCGCTGTTGGGAGGGAAGAAGGGAGGGGCTGAGAGAAAAAAGGTGTTTTAAGATTTTAAAATCTCTTCTAATTCTGTTAATAATAAATTTTCCTTATGCCATTTAAGTTTAAGCCTGCTTTGCCTTTAGAGTGTCTTCTCCTAATCTTTATCTCAATTCATGAACCCTTCATTTCTTTCCCCCTCCTCTACTCAACTATAGCAGAGGAGAATGAGTGAATGGTTTTCATGAATGCCTGGCTTTTGGCCAGTCACGACTGTGTCCAAAGACTACTTTAGTGTAGGAGACAAAGCTCTGAGAGGACATAGGAGAGAGAGGAGAAGTATCTATAGGCCTATACAATTTATTAATTTTTATAGATGATGAATGGGTGTCCTGGGGTGATGTTATGAAGCCACTTTATGCCTTACCCGTCCGCTCAATGCCCAAGGACGCTGTTTCTCTAAGATGGACCCGGGGCCGGGGCCACAGGACCGAGTGCGGGGCGGTTTAACGGGGCCCAGCGGCTCCAGGGGCTCGGCAGGGCTGGGGAGGGAGCGCGCCGGGAGCGCTGTGCTGCTCTTTGGGTTTCCTTTGTGTTCCGGCTAGCTGGGAAAAGGTTCTGTTGGTTTTTTTCCTGTTCTTTTTTCCCTTTCCTTCCCCTTGCCTCACTGCCTTCCTTCCCTCCTCGCCGGTCCGGGGAGCCTGCAGGGGTGGTGCCGGCGGGCCCGCGGGGTCACCCCGGCTGGTCCGAACCCACGTGTCTGTTCCCTCTTCGGGAACGTGTTGTATTTTGAGGGTTTTTTAAATCCTGTTCTACCCTGTTTTGTTTGTGTATTAATAAACAGTTTGGTTTCTTTTTCCCACTTTCACTCCTTGTGATCCATTTGACTCATTGATGGAGGAAAAGGGGAGGAACACTCACTCCAGAGTGTTTCCTCCTGGAGTTTTGTCTCAAAACCCAAGAATGGGAAATATTATTTTTCTGTTTAAAAAGAACTCCCAAAATACATCAGTGGGGTACATAAGTGACATGCTTTTTTAATGGAAAGAGTAATTGAACATAAAACAATGTTTTGTTACACTGGTACAAATGAGAATGTCAAAGAAACAAGAGTGGTAAAACAGAGATTAGATCAATTTCTGAAACAGGGGCTTAATGGCATTTATCAAGCACATTGCTTCCCCCTTGTCAAGGTTTCCCTAATTCAGTGATTGACAGAAGAATGCATCAGAGGAATTTCATGTCATGTATGTGATTTTTTTTTCCCCCTAAATACCCACTGCCAGTAATTATCAATATCATCATCTGAATGGGTAGCTCTAGTGAAAAGTATGAAAAATCTTAGAACTTAGGAACTGAAAAGAGTTTACTATAAGAGAAACATCTGGTTGAATAACTCTTGAATCAGATAGCAATTTGAACTAACTTATGATGGCACATGTTGCCCAGAGAAGTTGTTGGTGTCCAATCCATGGAAGTGTTCAAGGCCAGGCTGGATGGAGCTCTGAGCAACTTGGTCTATTGGAAAGTGTTTGAATTAGATGATATTTAAGGTCCCTTTGAACATGAACCTTTCTATGAAGTTATGACTCCATGATATTTGTTTGGTTTTTTAAATTAATATATTGCTATTTCAACTTGAACATATTTCCCAAACAGAAGAAACATCAGAAGAGTCTTTTTAGGAAGGTAATCCCAGATTACAGCTATCTGTGTTCATGGATGGGAAAATTCAGCTTTATAAAAAAGGTTTTGTCTTTGGTGAATACAAAATAAAACTAATCAGCACTTAAGTCTCTGGGTGTTTTGATTTGTTCTGAGAAAGGAAATTCCAGCATCTTGGGAAACTGAAAATGGCATAAAAAACTGAGGAGAAAGAAATTGTAGAATTGAGAGTAATAATATTTTTATGGTCGAACTTCATTAGATTTTTTTTCCTGCAATACCTAATGAACCATGGTAACACAGAACTTTGTTAATCTTTTCTTAATATTATGGGATGAGAAATAACTCCTTTCCAGGCAATCTTCCAAAGCCAAACAAATGAATAAATAAACAAAACTTTACAAGACCAAACTTCCCTGGGCCTGAGAGTTCTGGTTCTGTTGAAATTGGGGAAAAGAGTGAAAGAGTGTGGCTCAGGATGTAACTCTCATGATGTCTCTAAAGAAACAGAAGAGAACAGAACTCAGTCTATAACAGAACATTCCAATATAAAAACAGTATCAATAATTGTCACTTTAGTAATCTCACAAATACACTTGTGTGTATGTGGACTTAGTAGAAACCTAATACATTCATTACATTTTTAAATAATTATTCTGAATAAGTGTAATTTTAGATTTTGTAAATAGTATGAGAATATAATAAAACTATTTAGTTAAAATAGCATAAATTAATTTCTACTCAAAGTATGAATCAAAGGCAGAATTATGTTTTCCTTTCAGTTAAAATAAATGATTAGCTATTCCTCCTCCCAAAGCAAATATTAGTTGACTAGGTTAGTTAGGTTACTGCTTTGTAAAGTACTGCAGCATTTAACATTTCCATACTTTTCAAACAAAACGATCAAGTTATTAGTGATTTGTACTTTTATGGAATTTGGCAGGGATTCTTTTTTATAGTTCTAGTATAATAAAACTTTAACATCAGATTTACTGAGATAGCTATGAGTAAAAAAGAACTGCCCCAAATCAATTTCTGATTTACACTTTGTAGTGAAAATAAGAAAAGTTAATGAGTTCTGAACACACTGGTCTTTTGAGGGGGATTCTTTTTTTCTCCAATCTTTATTAGAAAAATTATTGGACATATTTCGAAAGGACAGGTGAAAGCTGAAACTTAAAAGAGAGCCAAATGACTGATTTTTATGATGTCTTTTTTTAGGAAGACTAGTTTTGTGAACCTTTTTAAAACTTTCAAGCAATTAGTAACTATCCTGTGATGCAAGTATGAAAATTGTTATGTAATCTATCTTTATGAATGTAAATAGTATCAGAATCCTATAATTGAGGAGCTATATTCTAATTGTAAATAGGGACAAAAAATTATGTGGATCAAGGCATATCTGAAAGCTTTCCTAATCAATTGTTCTTAAACAAAAAGCAAACAAACAGAAAAACAAAGACCCATCCCCCTGCCTTTCTCCTCTGCCGCCAGACTGCAGGGAAAAAAACAATACCAACCAACCAACCAAAATAATTCAAAAAGTAAAAAATTGGTAGCTGCCTGCATTGCATTTAAAATCTCTAGCAGAATGTCAAGGTAACTCTTGATTCTAAATGTTTCTGAATATATGTTAGCAAAGAAGATGTAGCTGGAAATCTTCCTTTGCAAATATAATTCACAATCTGGGAATTTCAGTACTCAACTCAGAGCTGTTTGTTTCTACTTCTAAACAGGAGAGTAAGGCACAGTATTTCTCCCAGGCAACCAATTCCATTATTGTCAGAGAGCTATTTTTCTTTTTCTTTAGCCTAGTAGGGCATTATTAGACTAATTAGCTTTACCAATAGGATTTGTCAATATTCTAGGCAGTTCTTTTGGATAGCAATTTCCCCTCCCTGAAGGTTTCAGGGCATTCATCATCAAATTGAGATAATACAGTACATTTTTGTCTCTCAAATTTCAGTGCTCCCTCAACCTGGCAACCACTATGAACTGGCATAAAAAATCCATATATGTGTCAAGAAACAATTTTTGCTTTGGGGAAGGGAAACCAGGATTTTTGTTGTGGTTATTTGGTATTTTATTTAAATGGTTGTCCAGAAATGAGTTACTAAAAAGAATTCTTTCTGGATAAAAACAAACAGGGAATAAATTTCTGGGCACCTCATTTTGAGATGCTTCTTTGTGCCTTTTCACCATTCCTCTTTCAATGAGAATCAAGACAAATGAACTAAATCCAACACACTGTCTAAAGGTCACTACCTTTTTATCTCTGCTGGTTTACACCTCTTGCTGCTTGTCTACATAGCTGGCAAAGCTAATGACTGACCTCACATTCAGATTTATGAAAAAGCAATTGTCCAGCACTGTTTGCTTTCTTTGGTTCACCTATCTGTTCCTGTGGTGATTTCCACATGGAGTGTAAAAGGAAGGTCACAACATTTTTCACCGTCTTATCAAACATCTAAATATGTGGGGATGAAAACTGTATTCTAATTTAATAGGTTCATTCCACATTAAAGAAAAAAGAATATTAGTGATGTAGACAAAAGATCACTCAGTGCAGAAAAAGTTGTTGCCTTGAGGAAATTAGAAAACAATGCTTCAATGACAGTATTAAGTTTTGTAACACACAGACAAATATCTGTCACTGGCATACAATTCAACATCAAATAGACGGATGAATAATGATACTCTGCCTCTGGAGAACAAACAGGATGAAATGCCCAAAGTTTTTTTTTTTCCTTTCATTGCAATTTCAGAGGGGCTAGGTCACACATCTTACAGCTTCTAGACGCAAAGAATATCTGATAAAAACACTTAGGAAAAAACTCATAACCTCAACAAATTATAACAGAGCAACTGAAACTGACATATCACAAAGGAGAACGTATCTTAACTGAAATAAAATATAGCACAAGGATAACTTTATGACATTTCAACCAAAAGGGTACAGAACAGTCAATTACAGAAAAAACACATCTCTCCTCGTTTCATAAAAGTACATGTTAATTTGTTTGCAGACAGATAAACAGATTTTATAGAGGTAATGAGAATTTTAAAAAGGAAGACATCTGGGGAAGTGATACAGGCACAGCCCATCAGCAGCCACCTTACCATCTGACAGACATGTTAGTTTAAGTTGCCAGTTGTCTATGAAACCTGCCAAGAAGCCAGATGCTACCATGGGTTAGCACACATCAGAAATCCCTGCCCTAAGTGAAAAACAGTTTAGCATAATGTTGTATTGGTTAAAAAAGCATTAATCCTCCTTATAGTTGAAAACTCAGGATTTAAGTAGAATTTGAAGATGAAGTCCTAAATTTTAGGTGAAATTATGAGCTTCATGAGACTTTCAAAGAACTCTGGATTTTCTGGTACTCTTTCTTGCAAAACACGCAGTCAATCTAGATTTTATGCTAGATTGTAATGTAATTTATTGATCTATGGATTTTAATGAGAATATTTTTAATTAAGTTGTCAGGAGATTGGAAAATTGAGAGTAAATAGAGAAGTTAGTAAATATTCAGAAGTATTCAGAAGAAGGTAGATGAGAGGTTGGATTTATTAAATATTGAGTTCTACAATTTGACACAGAGAATCTACCTATAGCAAATGGGTATTTATATTTTATATATATAGGGATACATAGGTTATGAATGGTAAGGATTAGGTCTGCTAAGAATCAGTACTTCCTGACAACATCCAAGAAAATTCTGTCATCTTCCTCCTGTATTGTGGTCTCTAATTACTGTCAAGCAAAGGCACTAAACAGCACCAAGTGGAGCTGAGGATAAAATTATTTTCTATGTTTGCAGACCAGCTTTCTTCTTCAGGTTTAGCAAGGAAATTGAGATCAGGAGAGTTTATTTGGTTTCAACACCCCCCTCCCCCCCCCCCCCCCCCCCCAAAATGCACAAACAGCTGTTTTCTCTGTCAAAGAGTTATGCATCTAAAATTATTCCAACAAAAAGCTTGTTTCCTGTTTTTATCTCCTGCGAGGTTCACAGTGACACCCTGTGGGGTTGTGGTGAGGAGAAAGAGAGGATATACAGAGAATTGGAATTGGGCCATAAACGGCATCATTACCCAGCAGCTCTCTTTTCAGGTTCTTCTCAGGTTCGTGGTTCTCTGATGTACTGAAAGTGCTCTGGTGTCCCACTAAAAAACTACAAAACTTCCTTTTGCAATTAGGAGAGATAGGAATTGTTGCTGTTGTCCGCAGGGATGGCGCGAAGAACGACATGAATTCAGGTCAGAGAAGATGGTCGAGGCCGACCCTTTAATTCCATAAACCTGTCTTTTTATAGCATGATTCACAATAGAGAAATGACATGATTGGCCTATTGTGATGCCTTTTCCTGGTCTTAAAATCAAGAGTCAAACACGGTTAGAAGGGGAAAAGGGATTGTACCTTGGTATTTATTTTAAGGATCCTTACGTGCACACGTCCAGGTCATATGCATCGAGATGCACCCTGCCGAGTCTATCTCTGTCTCTTTGTCCCCCTTCCCAACATTGGGTATAACATTATAGGTTTTACTAATTAGCATATCTATCAAAGATTCCCCAATGAGAGGCTCAAGTGAGCCCCCCTCCCCAAGGAACCTTCCTCTGGATGGTTCTATCTTGCTTTACAGAATGTGTTCTGGAGAGGACCTTGGGGTCTGGGGCACACTGATCTCTGGCTACGAAGCTTCTAAAATGTTTTGTCTCTTAGCTTAACAAACAAGTCCAAGAATGTAGGCAAAAAGCACTAGGAATACAGAAGTTGTAAAAAGGTATAACAGGGGTATAAAAGAAAAGGCAAAAATCTTCATGGCATCAATTGATTAACCTTCCAGCAAAATGATTGGTTGAGAGAAATAGTTCCCATTCTCAAAATATTATTCTCAATGAACCAAAACAATATCCACTGCATTCTCACAACAGCCAGCACCTGCAAATAGTTCACAAAATAGCAAACCGTCTCTCAGCTAGTTTGCATGAGAATGGAGACTTTCACAGGAGACTGTAAAAGGTGGAAAATTTCTCTGCTAGCCTCTTCAGCATCTACAAGGAATATCTTTTAAAAAGCAGATTCTGACCAGACTGAACTGCAGGGGGGAAGCCAGGAAGAAAATGCTTATCAGGCTACCTAGATTAGGAGCATTCACTTTCTCGTTCTAGAGAGTAGTGATAAAGCAGTCTGTCAGCCACTGACAGTTGCAGAATCTGATCAAAGATGAGTTGCTGAGTGATGTCCTGCCAAATACAATATATAAAAAAAATCTGTTTGGCAGGTTTCTTACTCAGGTTGTGCATGTCTACATGTGAGCAGAAGGCACATATTTTGCAGCTGTATCTTGTAAAAAATTAAAGGATATTGATGATAAAGATGTGGATATAATGTGATACATAGGGCAGTCTATATTTTTTCTAGTATAACATAATCATATATATAGGTAATATAATCATGGATCAAGAGGTAGAAACAGATTGTGAGAATGTACTAGCATGGAAAGCTTGCACTGAAAAATGTTGGGACTTACGGTGTTGTGGGCCAACCATCAGAGCATTCAAGAGGGATATCCAAAAACCTCTCTATCTGATTTTTGGAACACAGAAAACAGTGATGTTGGTGGAACTGCAAGGCCTTTCTTGAAAAGAAAGAACAGAGGGCTTACTGTTCCTGAAAAAGGCCACGCTGCTCTTTCATATAGTCAGCAGTATATTATTTTTGCATTGCTATTGGATAATAGTAATTGTTATAATGTTAGGATAATGCTGATGTAACTTCTCTGAAGTTAAGAAGACATGCAGCTGTGATACTCAGAAGTTATGTTCAGATAATTTTTCCTGTTTCTGGTATGATAGATGGTAACAATATGTCATTTCATCACCAGAGGGAAAGAGTTTCTACAGAATTTAAAGCTCCTGAAGAAAGGTTAAAATTTTGTGATATTGATTTGTTTTTTCAAATCAGAAAATTAAATGTGGAAAATGCTGAACTCTACAGAGCACTCACATCCTAAAATAAATAGAGAGGAAATTGTCTAAGAATTTGAACCCTTCCCCTATAGTGGATAATGCTGGAGGTTCTGCAAGATGCTGCACCTTGTTTCACTCTTCTAGGGTGCTGGGAGTCCAGCTACGAGTCTGGAGAGACCAGGACATTACAGGCAGCTTCTTTTCATCTTCTTGGTCATGTGTAATCACATGTAAGTTATATTCATGAACACAAAATAGATCAGAAAAAAAAGTTCCAGTGTTTCATTTCTAGCCAAAGCAAATGATCTTGAGGTCCTAGATTGCTGTTCTGAGATAAGAATTTCCTCCATTCAGATTCAGATGAGAAAGAACACTTCTGGCCTTGAAAGTACTGCAGCAGTGCCCCTTTTCTGCCTCAAGCTTGAATCAATTTTTCAGTGCATTTTTAACTGTATATTTTCACGCTGGGTGAGCTAGATCTTGTTTAACACAGGTGTTTCTCTAGTTCAACAGAAATTTGTGAGTACGGCCCATAAAAGCTGCTTAATGTTGTCATCACTGTTTGTGTGCTTTTCTGATTCTGTAACAAGTGTTACAGCAGTTCACACAAACATTCCCTATGTGGGCTGGCATACCAGAATGTAAGTGCTGGCGCAGATTCTCCCCTGTGCTGAAATATGCCTTAGGCACTCATCTGTGTCACTGGAAAATGATCCTTCTTTGATATTTCAGTTCACTATGGATGTCAAATCATAAAACAGAGGAGCTGAGGGATATTTTTTGTTTTGTTGAAGAGTAATGTGTTCAATTCTGGCTTTCTCCCTGCTCCTGCAGGATACCTCCACTTTGTGACATCTGAGACGTCATGGTATGATGGAATTCACAGCTGACCAATAAGGCAGATTCCAGACTGTGCATACAATCTCCAGAATCTCATCTGTAAAAGCCATAGAATAATCAAAAGGAAAACAAACTTGTAGGTTTAGAATTTTGGTGGGTTTTTTCTTTTGTTTGGGGGCTTTTTTGTTTGTTTGGGGCTTTTTTAAGAAGCAAATTTTTTCATGCACACCTGCTCATCCAATATCTCATCAGGAGCTTACTCTGAACTGCAGTGATGTTTGAGAGGACTGATCATTTTTTAATCACCTGTCATTCTGCCTTTCTGATTTCTCATACATGATTGATTTTACCCTACTATTAACCTATTCTACTGGTCCATTAGAGTTCAGAGACTTAGCCCTCTTCCTCTTTCCTTATTTTTGAAGGAGAAGCCTTCTAGTGAACCTTTTCCAGCCCTTAGTTCAGCATGTTCAAAGGAGTGGAAACATTAGGAGAAAATCTTTCAAATTTCTGGATGAAAGAAGGCCTAGATACAGGCCTGGGGCTAAATATTGGCTTCACAAACTTTAATAGGAATGAAGAATATGCATTTATCCTGAATTTAAATCACTTACTAGTAGCAGATAACTTTGAAATTTGGTGAATATTGACTACAAGGATACTTTAGCCATATAGTAGACATACATTCAGACATATATATGTCTTTTTGAAGGTCTAGAAAATAGGTATTTCATATCTGCGTTTATCCAAAGAAACCTGTCATTGATGAAAATTTCCTTCCAGCTAGAAGTTTAGTAGACTTTTTTATGAGTAAAAGATGGTGTGTTTAAAGTTCACAGCTGACATCTGCAATCAGCCATGCCATGATGTCATTCCTCAGTACTCTGGCTTAGAGTTCTCTCACTTACATATCCCATCAGTGAAGAACTTCATGGATAAGTCAACTTGAGGATTGTCATGGGCTAGCAAGCATAGTCCCGGAAGTGATTTTCTTGCAAAGGGGTGCTTACAGCTTCCTCTATGACTTAACAGAACCTATCAGCTGGCTAGTTTGAATATGGACAATTTTTTAAGCCACTTAAAATTTTGACTGCCTCTGTGATCCACATTTAAGAGTGGACAAACCCCAGGAAGCTCTCTCTCTTGCTTCCAGCCAGGGGACAGGTAACTGGGCTCAGCCCATATGGGGGTCCAGTGGACCTGGGCCAGGCCCTGCTCAGTCTGGGCCAGGTCCAGGCCGGGACCTGCTGGGCCGGGTCTGGGCCAGGCCCTGCTCAGCCCGGGCCAGGCCAGGCCACAGCCATCCTGGAGCCGTGCAGCCCTGTTCCACCCGCGGCCCCCCCAGCACTGTTACATGCAGATGGCGTGGCCTGGCTGCCCCCCCACCTCTCCAGTGTGACCGAAGATTCAGCTGAAGCTGCCCTGCTGCCCGGCAAAGATCATGTGACCAAGAGTGATAAGCGAATTCCAGCTGCAGGGCCAGGTGAGATTAACCCTTTTAGTGCTGTAAGTTTCCTCCAGAACAGATGAAGCCTGCAGACATTAAGTAAAGAAAGAAGAGATGAAAACCTGAGGGAGGAGAAAGAGGAGATGCTTAGGAGCTGAAACTCTGTTGTAAAGCTATGGTGGTGATGGACTGTGATATATCAGAGTACCTGTTGTAATTTCATGAAAGCATGGGGGGGTGGAGCATTCAAACTGTACTTGTGAGCCAAAGCAGCTGTGCTGAAATAAGCAAATGCTGAAGCAGCTGTAATTTGATGAGAAGTTTGAACAGGGAGAAATGGAAGTGATGAGGACCCTTTTCCTCCAAATCGGAAGGAGAAAGACCTCTGTTCCTAGAGATACTCCCAGAGATATTCCTAAAGATGAAGATGATGAGGACCCTTTTTCTCCCAGGGAAGGGGGAGGGCCTCTATTCCTAGACATGAAGATGCTCCCAGAGATGGGTAAAGAGAACCTTTGTATTTGAACAGCCCAACCTTAAAATGGTACCCCATTAGCTCAAGATTGGACCCTCAAAAGCAGTTGTGGGAAAAGCTGTAAGTTGGGGGAAGGGACTCTCACATGTGAGCAGAGAACCAACCCGGGCAGTTGTCTTGTTGTGATACTGAAGCCATGAGAGAATCTCTTGTGGAGATGTCTCCATAGCATGAGCAAGAGAGACTCCTCTTCCTAAGTGAACTGAAAAAGGTTATTATAGAAGAGGTAAACAGACTGAAAATATCAAGGGTTGTGTTTTTACACCGTCAGTGGGAGAAGGGAGAAAGGTGGGGGGAGGAGAAGTGTTCTGAAGGTGTGGGGGCTTTTTTTCCCTTTTTTTTCCTTCCTTTTAGGTCTGTTAATAAACTTCTTTTTATTCTTTTAAGGTTTTTGCCTGCTTTGCTTTCTCCTAATTCTTATCTCACAGAAGATAAATAAGTAATGAGTATTTTGGACCAAACCACTACAAGGATATTCTTTTATTTGTTCTTTTCACTTTTATTCAGCTATAAAGATCTGTAACTTTTTTTTTCAGAACAAATAGCTCACCCTGAGTACACAGAGCCTTTTCAGGAGAAAATACTGCAAAAG
Source organism: Aphelocoma coerulescens (assembly GCF_041296385.1). Classification (NCBI taxonomy): domain Eukaryota; kingdom Metazoa; phylum Chordata; class Aves; order Passeriformes; family Corvidae; genus Aphelocoma; species Aphelocoma coerulescens. Next base: position 67,206,537 of record NW_027184085.1, read on the forward strand.
GCAAAATTCCAAGTCTTTATTAAGTAAGAAGGCAAGGTAAAGTTGTTGACTATGTTTGTGGTAAGCAGAGCATGAGCAGGAATATCTCCCATGGTGGTACAGCATGTCCTGAAAATATTTTTTTTTCCTATTTATGAATTTTGAACCCTTGTAACAGAAGAAATTGTTACAAGAACGAAACTCTTTTCCTCCCACAAGTGGCTTAAAGTGCTCAATTTTAGCATGCAACACTTGCCAGACTGACTGCCTTCACTTAGATGTTCACATTCATAGTGGTTTCTTCTTTATTTGGGGCTGTTGGGATTAGAATCAAACCTAGTTTGCATTTCCAACTTGTTAAATCAGGAGTAGTCATGTCATAGGCTCATTTGAGGATGATGGCTTCTGGAGGACTCATGGCCTTTCAAAATACTTTTTTTAGTTTTGCCAATAACACTGGATTCCTGAGCTGGATCTACTGCCAGTAGAAAAGAAATGGCAATCAATAAAATATGAGATAGACAATATAAAGGAGGAAATCTGTTTTGTCCTTCACATAACTGGATTCTGCAAGGATTTCTTTATCATCGTACTGCAAAAATATGTTTCATCCCTTTCTATGATCTTTTACTGATTTTTCATTCTTTGTACAACTTAGAAAACACCTATTTTTTTAACAATTCTGTAATTTTATTGTCTTTTAACTAATCATTTCTATTAGGTCTGTGTTGATTCTGCTGGCATGATTTTCATCTGTCTGAGTAGCTCCTTAAGACTTATAAATTAAAATCGACCCTTTGTCAAACTTAAAATAATTATTTTTAAAATTAGACTTTGTATCAATATGTGTCTCTTCTGGCTTCCTGGAGGGGGAGCTTCTGTATTTCATCAACTTGGAGAGTCCCATATGCTTTCAGACTGTTTTCTTATATAGTGTTTTCTCCATTAATGCTGATGTGAAGCACGCTAATGCTGCTCTTTTAATATTGGTTCATGTGGCCTTTTAAGCTTCTCCATAGGTAATGTGGTGAGCATTTCACCTGCCTCCATTTGTGTGATTTGTGTTTTGTACAGAAGCTCAAAACAATTCAGTGGTCTGCTCAGTGCCAGTTTCTGTGTTTGTCTCTATGCATGCTTTGGAGGTTTGTGACTGTTCAGCTGGCATATGCAAAAGAAGCACTGAGCACTTTCACACATGGTAAACATTTTCCCCTTTGCTGGATTGTTTTAATTATGTGCCATTCCCATATATGCCTAGCTTTCCTGTTCTGTCGTGTTTATTACTTTTGCTTCTTTGTCTTCCCACTTCATCTCAGGACTCATCTCTCTCACATTGCTCAGAATAACCTAGACTGGGTGGTCAGGTGGTTCCCTTCTGCAGCTGTTTTTTGTCAACAGGGGTTTTACAGTGTGTTTTCTTTAGTTGTCTGGAGCCCTGTGCATTCCTGCTATTCTCAATGAGTTGTGCCTGACTGCATCCATGTGATGGTTGGCACCTTTTATCTCTTTTTAAAGCTTGTAGTACTGATACTATGTACATATTTTGGTTATAGCTGAGCCATACACATTATTTAATATGTCCGTGTACTCCTTACTATTTTTTTCATTTTCTCTGCCAAAAAAATAGAATCAGACACATCAAAATTCTAATTTTTTAATTTTACTCCAAATTCATGCGTTTTGAAAAACTCAATTATGTGTTTCACAGTATATCTTAAATGCTTCTGATTTGTCTCATCCATACATTTGACCTGCTAGAGCTTACTGAAGACAGGTAAGAAAGCTATAAATATGTTTTGTTACACATTCACAAGGTGTATGTGTCAATTTTGCAATGAGCATCCACAAAAAAATATTTCAAAGCATTTCAGCTGGTAGTAGCGACCTGTCATTTCAGACAAAATGTGAAACAGCTGACACTGCTCTTGATCTGTATGTTGTCTTCAACTGAATTTGTAATACTGAGACATCAAAGCAAGTACATTGCATTTGCGTGGCTTATCATGTCCTATTGGCTACAGAAACTGGTGGACCTTATCTCTTTCAGACCAGTGAAGAACCTCGGTTTCTTTCAACCTTTGACTTATTCATTAGGGACAGTAGATAATTTCTTTTCCCCCTTGTACCTGGAGTATATGTAATATATACATCACTATAGCCATTAATGTTGCTGACCCTCTGTCTTCTTCACATCTTACAAATTTATTCGCCACCAGCCTTGTCCATATTGTCATAATTTTTAGAAATAATTTCAATTTAGGAGTCCATTCATGGTACAGTCTTCATTTTAAGTAGCTGCAAGTTGGTAGCCTAACAGTTTTGACTTCATAAAGCCTAATTAAATGATTTGGAGTGTCTCAAACACAGCTTCAGATGAAGTTCCTCAAACACAGCTGCTTTATTGAGGTTCTAGCTGAATAATTATCTCCCATCAAAATCTCATATCCAGCTGTCAGTGGTCTTGCTGTTGTATAATCTCTGATGAGGATTTAAAGGTGAGTTGTCAGAAAGCGTTGCCTAGCACACTTTAAGGTGTCCTTAAAGTATAGTGTAGACTAAAGAGGTTAGTTTAAGATATACTACCAGGTTGAATTGCACAAAAAGGAGAAACAGTGAGCAGTGTAGCTACAGATAAATCCTCTGTAAGTAATAATCAGTGCTAAAGCATAAGATGATCTTTCAAATTATTATCAATCGTCTCTATCATTAAGGGTGCTACATATAGAGTAATATGACAGCTGTGGGTAGGAAGGTGCCAGAACAGTTCCTGGAAAATAGCAGGGTAAAAAAGGTTAACTGCCACTGTTTGAGTTAGGAATATGACAAGGTTTGACATCTAATGGTATTGTTTGCTGAAAGAAGTTGGGAAATAGCAAGACAAGGTACTCTGCACGTGCAGAGATGTAATTGTAGGACCTATTTGCCTAGAATCTACAGAAATAAAGCTGCATTTAGCTTAAAAAGAGGACAACAATTATGGCAGTGACTGGTGGAAGCAAGTTAAGTAGAGATTTGATGAACTAGAAACTGTCAAATTTGAGGGAAGACATCCTGAATATTTTGAGCTTAGTGAGAAAAGCTACTGGTTACTTCAATAGCTAAGGGAAAGTTAAATTCAATGACTTTCCATTAGTCCGACTCCCATGTTGCAGACTTCAGGTTTCCCTTGGGGGTAAGGAACAGAAAAGACTGTAGCTGCACCTTTGCTGTGCAGCTGTTCTGTGATGGTTGCAGGAATATATGAGAAGGGAGCTGAAGTCTTATAATGCAAGAAGCTTCCAGAGAAAATTATGCAAACATGAGTCAATGAGAACTCAGGAATTTATGGTGTTTAGCAGAAATGAAATTAAGTGATAAACAGTCTCAGATCTTTAGAATCACTGGTGTTGAAAAAAATGAGTTTCAAAAATTAAAATTGCAAAATAAAATATATTCTATTTTTAAATCTAATTAAATATTATTTCTTTTTTTTTTTTTTTCTTCAGTCACTTCATGCAACTCCATGATTTAATTTGGGCATATTTGAATGTAATTGATTCTGAACATTATTCTGTATTTCATTTCAAGAATTCTGTTTCAGTGTTTCAGCATTTCCCCATTCTCTTGCAAGGCAGCCTAAGTCTCTTCTTCTGCAATCTCTGTTACAGTTCCCCTGTCCTAATTCATACATGCTCCAGCTTTTTCTCCCAGACAAGTGCCCTTGTCATGCTAGGAGACAACTCCTTCCTTCTGCTCTCCTCTCTTACTGCATTTTGTCAGGACTGCTCACTTTTCTGTATCTCTTTGTAGCTGGAAGACTGAAAACACAGCACAGATATTGTTCTCTTCTGCTTCTGTAATTAAAAACTAGTGGTGACTACAGAAACCAGAAACATGTCAATTGTCCTTTGCTGTGTCTAATGACTGTGGAGAATTGATCTTCAAAATGTTAATAATTCTGTGATGAGCAGGTATGCACTGTGACTATAGCACTTGAATAGCTGACAGCTTGACAAAATATGAATAATTTCCCATTTTGTTCCCTGTCACTTTATGGATACCAAAACAAAAACCCAAGCTGGATAAAACTGATCCCAAAACAGAAGGAAATATTAAATTTATTGGCTTTGTCTGAGAAACTTAACAGTGTTAGAGGCTCAAGAGTCCTTTGAATTGATTTGAAAAGAGCAGAGCACCTCTATTAGTAGATGAATTTCCTCTCCCTTTGCTCTTATCTGTTCTCTCCTGTAGGTTGTGTTGAAAAGCTAAAAATTTTCATTATTAGTAATATTTGGAAATTTGCAAACATACAACATGTGACAGGAATGTTCTGGGCTTTAGACCTCAGCATTCTCAAATGAGTGGTTTATATTCCTGTCTGTTTTTTTTTTTCCCAATGACAGACAGCTTCTGTATTTATCTCTTGTGTTCTACATAATTATCTTAATTTTGTGGTGCACTGTATGGGTTAAAAAAGGATAAACTGACCAAGAGACATGTTTTAGCTGCAGCAGATAGAGGGAAAAAACAATATAAATTTTCTATATCACATTTCATTAAATCCCCAGCTAATAGTCCTTTGGTCTTGGTAACCACTCACACTCCCTTTTGGAGGAGATAATATTTTTCCTCTTCCATATATGCCTCTTGTGGAATTATCAATCTGATTCTTTATACCTCAGAAAAACAAGGGTGTGAGCAGCAACATCTACCCATGCTTCTTGGGTTCTTCGGTTCAATGATTTTCTCTGCTCTCCCAGAATCTTCTGGTGGTAAGGACTGTCTGCAGTTTTGGAAATGCTATATGGTCTGATTCTGAAGTTTCGAATCAGTTGAAAATACCAGTTTTGGGAAATGGGATTTTAAAAAGAGAGGAAGAGCTACCTATTTATTTGGATAGTATAGAGATGACATTTTGGATACAATTCACTTGTTCTTTCTCCAAATGCTCCCTTCCCTTTGCGTTTCAAATTGATCTCTGTCACACTAAAGGACAAAAGATTTCAATGAGTATTTATGACAGAAGAAAGGGAAACAGGATGACTTGACAACCTCTATTTACCCTTGAAAAATAGTACAGAGACCAAATACAAATGAACTATTTCACCAAAATCTCCAAACAAACAAGCAAAAAATCATCTTCAGACCTTTCAGAAACAGCAACAAATGAAAAATGACAGAGCAAAAAACCCCTGCTCTAAAATCAGTAGCAGCAAGAAACACAGAAAAACTCAACTAGCTTTAACATATATAATGAAAGTAAAAAAAATATGGTTTTACTCAATATAGGTCCCTTGCATTGGTTAAAAATATCTTTAATCAATTGGGCTAGTTGCAGTACTGTTAAGTGCAGGCTTTTTATTCTAAACAAGTGCCCTAAAGGTCTCAGAATTCTGCTAACTACTATAATGCCATGATGATTTTTTGCCTTTTCTTTAATACTCCTGTTATACCTTTTTACAACTTCTGTATTCTTAGTGCTTTTTGCCTACATTCTTGGACTCATTTGTTCAGGTAGGAGACTAAACATTTTAGAAGCTTCGTAGGTAGGGGTTAGTGTGCCCCAGACCCCAAGGTGCTCTCCAGAACACATTCTGTAAACTAAAATAGAACCATCCAGGGGAAGGTTCCTTGGGGAAGGGGGGACTCATTCAAGCCTCTCATTGGAGAATTTTTGATAGATATGCTAATTAGTAAGACCTCTAATGATATACCAGATATTTTGGGGGATGGGCAGTGTGGTGTGCATTTTGGTGCATTCAACTTGGACATAGTGCACGTAAGGATCCTTAAAGTAAATACCAAGGTAAAATCTCTTTTTCCCTTCTAATTGTGTTTGACTCTTGATTTTAAGACCAGGAAAAGGCATCAACTATATGGCATTTTTCTTTAATTCCAGAAATTGCCCTTTTTCTTCACTTTGTGCATCTAGCGAAACCTTTCTTTATTTCACTTCTAATATAACGTTTCCTCCCTGTCCCCCACATCCACATTAAATAGATGTGACCGTGGCTCACATCAATTTCACCTGCAACTACTCTACATACAGTCGGAGCTTTCTTACTATTAAATGCACAGAAAAAGGCTGCATAAACTTGAAACAAGGAAGGGTCTACTTGTTTCTCAAAATTGCTGTAGTGCTCTATGAGGCCAAAACTCTACAGTGCAGAAGGGGCCAGAGAGTCAAAAGATTCAGTAATCCTGACACTTTCTGACCCATTTCACATTAATACTGGTAGAATCTTTTGCAACAAAACATTACTATGGAAGATCTATTTTGATTCAAGATCCCATAGCTTCTGACAAGCACCAAAAATGAGTAGTGAGAACAAACCAAACAGAAATCCAGGCATGTGCAGAGCCTCCTGGCAGGTCAGTGCATCACAGAGAGGTCCCCCAGCATGTTAATCAATGTGACACCAAGCATTCTGATGCTCTTGGACCATGCTAGCCACCACTTGGAGTAATTTACTAGAGGTAACTGAAGGGGAAAATATCTGCTACACTCTCTTAAGCAGAGGTTTATCTAATTTTAGAATAGTGATGGAAAGAGTGGTCCTAGCCACCTTTTGTATCCTTTGCCATACATCCTGATCCTCACTTTTGATTTCATTCTGATGGATGGGGTTGAACTAGGGCTGCATTCTGAGGATTGCAATGTGAATGGAAGACAGGATTAAAATACGTTAAAATGTGAATACACAGGATTAAAAGGACTCATTTTTGGCAGCACTGTCACCTTAAGTATTCTTAAACACTATATTCGAAACACAGATGAAATAAACTTGCCGAAGCATTTCCTTCACGTATTGGATGTGCATATATACACAGCTGTAAACAATCTTAATTGTTTCTGTGTTAATATATTATAAAGTCATTTATGTTTACATGTTTTCTTCACTGTATTTGAATTTCTTAGGCAGAAATAACTGACACTGAGATTCATTGATATACAGTATAGAAGAAAGAATTTCAGCATTTCTCTAGATCTTAGACCATTCTTAAATATCTGTAAATAGTGACTATAATACAGTCTTGTATCATAATTCTCCATTACAGAAAAAGAGAATATTAAAGTTATTTATGGATTTCAAACCCACAACTGTCCTGGATCTCCATGCATTTTTGTGAAATACTTTAATCCCCTGAGGTGGAATTTATAAGGCTATTTAAAAAGACAGGAAAATCTTCATCCTATGACATGTCTGCAAGACCAGAAACCATAGATATTAAGTCATAATTTGGAAGCCCAAGAAACAGTTTCCAGGGTGCCCACTCAGCCTCAAGATTAACCCAGGGGTAATTAGCCTAAGTGTGGCACCCTGTTGGAGGGATACTCTTACTGTATTGAATATAACATGGAATACTCCTGGATTTTCAGGTCAGGGATACTGAGCTTATTTTCCAAATTCTTTCTCTCACACACTTTAGCTCTACAAGGCTACAAGGATGTAGATTTGACTGAAGTTAACTGCAAACATAGTTCAAGAGTTTGGTGAGAATTAACTAGGTTTGAGAGGAAACTAAAAGTGTTTTGAATGTGGGCTATTATTCTGGCCTCCCTGAAATAAGTGAACTGGCCTTGAGAAAGTATAGTTGATCTTTTCATTTTCTGTCATCTTTTTCTTTCTTTTTTTTTTTGAAAGAGGATCAAAATAACAAAGTAACAAATTATCTTGATCTGACTTCCCTTTATGATATAAAAAGAGGTTATCCAGGCCATCCAATAAAGCAGTTAGCTGTTGTTAGTTATGGTGAATTTGTGTGGAAAAGTGACCTTGAAAGTCCATTTTTATTTTAGAGTACTCCTAATGGTTTGCTAAGTTCAGGTTAGAAATTGTAGCTTACAGACCACAGTTTTTTTTACCAACAGACCAGTTGCTAAAATCCAAACGGCAGGAAAAGCAATAATGTCGAAGTTAATTTATAATTAAAAATTGCTATTATGAAAAGTAATTCCTCCTTTAAGTAACTTGATATGTTTGAAGATAAATTCCTTTGAACATTTTTGTTATTTTAAATTATTTTAGAACACTGAAAAGAAGTGAGTATTACTGTTATTATGGCTGGTCTTGTACACAAGATACTCTGCAGTCTTTTCACAGAATCAGGGTTGGAGGAGACCCTCAATATCGCCTAAACCCAGAACCAATATAATCACCCCTAACCATGTCCCGAATTGCCACCTCTAGATGCCTCTTGAACATTTCTGGAGATAATGACTCCACCACCTCTCTGGGCAGCTTATTCCAATGCCTAATCACTCTGTCAGTGAAAAAAATCTTTCTAATATCTAAGCTGAACCTCTCCTGGTTCTGGAGTCTTAAGGCCATTTCCTCTCATCATTTCACTTGAGATGTGGCAGAAGAGACCAACACCCACCTCACTACAATCTCCTTTCACGTAGTTGTGAAGAAATGCTGAAGGAATTAAAGAAGTCAGAAATGTAAAATAAATTATTAATAAAGTAAATGCAACATTAATATTACTAAAAACGCAGGCATTTCTTTAATACAAGTCTTCAAATATTATGGCTTTAGGTACTAAATGTTTATAGGGTACTATACTGTGAAGTATCATCTGCTGTGTCTGCAAAGTACCCAGTGACTTAATCTGCCTCCATAATTTACAATGTTAAAATCTTTAATTCCACAGTTAGGATTCTATTTTGGTTTAGGTAGTTTTTAAAATGTGCAAAAAAAAAAAGGTTAAAATATTTATTTGCATGGTTTTCAGGCTTTCCATTAATTTCTTTGTCACAAAAAAAGGAAAGTTACAATGGACTACAGCAAACAAAAAGTCACGGTTGTATGTGCCATGCTGCAAGAAAAATCATTTACATGAGTAGGTGAAAGAAGCATATGACTACTTATAAACATTGTGGCTTATTTGCAATGGAATGCATGCCATCCAAGGGTGTCCTCGTTGTGACTGGCAAAAGATTTTGGTGAGGAGGAATGGTTTGCTTTGCCTATGGTGTTGAGAATAGATACAATATAAGAGAAATAATCATCCAGTTACAAATTAAATTGCAGCTATTGCCCTTCCTATCATTGGCACTTGACTGCTATGAGTAATAGTGGTTTATAAATTATAATCTCTGTCCTGTACTGATGCCTGGTTGAAGTCTGGTGATCAGACACACAGCCTATCACCCTTCTGCAGCAGCATTTTGTCCTCTTGGCAAACCTGGTTGGCTTTTTTACTGATTACTGAAATATGAGCTATCAATGCTTAAGTGAAATTCACCAAGGGGGTAAACTCCTGAGTTCCTTTGCATTAATATCATAGTGACACACAGAGGACTGGGTGGCAGAGCTGTACAAGGGACAGGCCTAACAGCACCTTGTACAAAAGTTCTGAACATAACAGCAACAAATTCCTCTTGATTAAATGTAGAAGAGTTGCATTCAGAAAAACATACAAGGGGTAGAAAACCCCTAATGGACTCATTTATCTTCAAAGATCAGTCAGATCTGGAAGGTGGAGATCGGAGTTTAAAGTAGATCTACTGTTCTGTTTTCATTATTTCTTTTACCATAACCCTTCTGTCAGAGAAACTAACTTGTTTAAAGTGCTTGATAAGAGTTTACAAATACAAAAAAAATTTTAAAAATTTAAAAAACCAAACCAAATAAAAAAAAACAGAAAGAAGAAAGGAAAAATCATTCAGCAAAGTTATTAAAGGAAAAAAATAGGAAGAAACATATGAAAATGTAAGGGTGTTATGAAACTTTAGGGGGTTTGTGTTATTTCTGTCCAAGAAAAGGTAGAAACTTGAAAAAATTCTTGTGCAAGTCACTAGTGAAGGTGGGACAGGTGAATTCTGATTCTTCAAAAGCATGTGCCCTTTGCAAATCTAAACTGCTTGAAAAATTCAATTGACATACCTAATTTGTCAATTTTACTGAAAAAGGCCTGGTTTTTAAATGCATTTGTAGCATTAAGTGTTGCAGACATGGAATCACACACAGAGGCAAGGTTAATTCTTATTAAAATCTGACCTTTGAAATACACAAGATGACAGATTAATAAAATGGGGAAATATCCTGTCTTGACAGAGAAATGGAGAGTGGGTATTCAGACAGGTATTCCTTTTGCCTTACATCTATGAATCTGGGTTTTATGCTTTCATATTCTCTTTTTCACATCACAAAAAAACCCAAACTCCTCCAACAAAAAAACAGGAAAACAAACAACCCCCCCCCACACACCAAAAATACACAGAAGGGGAGAAAGTATTTTAACAAAGCTATTTTACTTGACTAAAGAGATAGAGTTCATCTATAGCTTTGAACTTAAAAGTCCTGCTGATCATAATGACTGCTGTGCCAGCACAATGTAAAACACAGTGTAACTGTACACAACTGGATTTTTATATCTGCAGAATTATACAGTCAACCCTTCTAGAGAGAGACTAAACTTTCTGAGGTCAATCTCTTCCCAAAATTATTTTTATAAGATAAGAAATGAATAGGGCTCAGACTATTGAACTTGTTTTGGTTTCTATATTGTCAGTAAACCAAACATTTTTAATGGTTGTCCTCCTCTTCACCAGTGTTCTTGTGTTGCTGTCAATTTTCCTCACAGGTATAGTGCAACTGCATTCATTTGTGCTTATGTAAAAACCTGAAAGAAGTTTCTTATTGAAGAACCCTGTCTCTAGACTAGTCTTAAGAGGAACATTACCTGCTGAACAGCAGATGTCCTGAAAAGGGCACAGAGACCAACTCCTCACAGCTGTGTCTGGTCAGAGGATGGGACCAAAGAATGGTAAACCGAGTAGACGAAGTTCCAAATGGATATGAGGGGTGTGGTGGAAATAGGTACAGTGATGATTGAGCAGTGGCGCAGATTGTGCAGAAAAGCTCGACAGCTTTTCTTTGCACCAGAGGGATTTCAAGCCTGAGCTAGAGGGACCCCTGAGCAACCAGATCTGAGCTCAGAAGTGACCATGTTATGAGTAGAGATTGCATAAAAGACCTCCTGATGTCATTTCCAAGCTGAATGGTTTGGGAATGATTCTATGTTCCTAGGAGGTCAGAGCATGAACTTTGCCGCTTCTCTATGAATTACTCTGAGGTGTTAGTAACCATGGGAAATGGGAGGGGTGGATGGAGAAGAGAGAAAAAAGCATGTGTAGGTACAGCCTAAGGTAAAAACAGATACAAGAAACTTCTGAAGTGCAAATGAAGGCTCTTAACTTCAACATAAAAGTTCAATATAAATGTTTCCACTGATCCCTAATTGCTCCTGTCTCTGTTCTAGTAAGCCAACTTATACTGTTTGTTCAGGAGATCTCCCTGCATTCCCTTGGGCTAAAATATCAATCGAAGGATGAGATATGTTGTGGTAGAGAGATCTGCATACACAGTGTTTGTGTGAGAGGTGTAAACTCAATTGGTCACAGAAGTCTAGAGAATCATAGAATTTAAAGAGTGCAGTTGCTAGAGGGTGGTGTTTCCATCCCTCGCCCTCCCCCCCAATTTATTCTCTTGCCTTGGATAGAAAAGGCTCTGCTGTGGCAGATAAATGCCACATTTGGGAAAACAGACAAGTAAAAAAAGTGTATATTCTATTCAAGAAAACATTTGAAGTCTTTAAAGTCTCCAGCACCTTTCAGCCTACCAACATGTTTTCTATCTGATAATAACTTGTTCCAAGTTGAATTACCATGGTTGGCTGCATCCTATCACATCTTTGGATTGGAAAAGTGGATCTTAGAAGTATTTGTGCAGTATTTCTTGATTATTCACAAGTTAGCTCTTGATTGAAGTAGGTTTCATCAAAACACCCTCAGTGTAGCAAAAGCTTTGAACCATGCTTCAGGAAGTTGACCTTCAGAGATTATTATGACCTTCAAACTCTTGTTACATGACCGAAGTGAGTTTTTTGCAGAATGTGATGATAAACCTGTGGATTACTGGGTGATACCATGTCAACACATTTGATAAGTACTCATCACAGAGACATATCTGAAGAAATTATTTCAAAAAACTAATACTTCAGAGCAACAACATAAACAAAATTCTTCATTGTGCATCAGTTTTCACTGTCAACATATATTCTCTTATATATAGGAATATTAATAAGACAATAAATAGGAGTAATGCTTTATATTTATGGACAGTTAAAGGAAAGTGCTTGCAAAAATAAACTTTCTCTATTACTACTATCTGCATATTATTACTATTACTGTTGTTGTGGCTAGCAGTATTCATGAAGTAGTCCTGAAAGACAAGATTTAGAAACAAAACACTGTTCTATTGGGAAATGTACAATTATAGGATAGAAAAAAAATTATCAGTCCTTCCTTCCTTAAAAAGTACCATTATGCTTAAGGATATTTCAATAACTTTGGCATGACTTGTTGAAGAATCATAATCAATGTTTAAAATGAGGTTTCAGGAAAGTTTGTTGAAGTTATTGGAATTGTCACAACAGAGAGAGCAAGACAATAGTCTTGGTGTATGGGCTGTTGTTGCAGTAAAGTAGTCACTCAGATATGAGTAGGCAGTTAAGTTTTAGTCAATAAATTTAGGTATGTAAAATATTTAGTAAGTACACATGGATTAGTGGTCAATTTGCTACTAAGTTTTCGTGAAAACTTAACTAAATTCATCTCACATGTTACATGCATACAAAAAATGACACCAGCTCATGGGTGTCTGGTATCAGGTCAGGGAGCTCTCAGCCTCAAGAGGTAGTCTTAAGAGGTGTCTCTGCTTAGGGAAGATCACTAGGGTACAGACAGATGCTACAGAGGGAGAGCTCAATGGACCCTGCAAATATTTATAGTGTGAAGTGACAGTCAACATCTGTAGTTAGATTTTCTGCTGTGTTCATGCAGTTTTGGCCACTAATCAGCACAGTCTCCAGCCAAACCACGCTTTGGGGAGTCAGGTGCTGAGTTCTCACTGACATCCACCCATGATAGGATTAAGTTAGGTCCTGTTAGTTCAAAGAGGCGGAGTGCATCCATCACAGCTGAGTTTTGCCAATTTTGATCATTCAGGATTTTCTTTCTTTAACCCTGCAGAACTTTTTAAACATTAAAATACTAAGCATCAGAATTATACAAGTGAAGCTGAAGCTGTTATATTTGGGATCACTAAGGTATATAGACATTCTCATTAAAAAGTCTCTGTACACATATTCTTAATTTTAAAAGATCCTTACCTCTTCAACTAAAGATATATTCAAAAAAGTGAAAGAACAAAACAAGAGACTGAAATTATTTGGTGATTACTTATATTGTTTAACATCAATGAGCTAAAATCCACTTTCTTTCTCTCAGTATTAAAACAAAAAACCCCCAGTATTTCTTAAAAAAATTATTTCTTAGAAATTTTCTGGCACTTAAATCACTGGTAGAAAAAGAATTCACTTTTGAAAAAATTGGTTTTATATATTCTTATGGAAATTTCTTAACAAGCTGTGAATATTCTAAAAAAATCAAATTTATTATTTTCAAATTCTGAACCAAATGTACTGATAGTAATTGAAAGATAAGTTCGTACTGTGTCATAACCTATACTCATGCTTCAGGGTTTACATAGGAACTGGCAGATTTTATAATCTCATTTCTTGACAATAATTGGAGTGAAAACAAGGGCTACAGTGACTCATGGGTCATCCCTAAGAAGTCTGGTAGCATTGAATGTAGAGAGAGATCACTGAAGTCATTGACAATTTAAGAAATATCTTCATCTGCACAGTGAACAAGGCCAGAGCTCCTCACTGATTCTGAAAGAACTGGGTGTTAACATATGACAATGTGTGATCTGTAGTTCTACTGAGGAAATAAAATCCTATTTTTAGAAATATGGTTTAGGATATAAAGTAGTTGTATCATCTCATAACAAACTTCTATTTCGGTTCACTATCCATTGGTACAATTTATGTATGAAATTGGCAAAAGTGACTATATGTAAACTGAAAATGGTGATCATTCTCTTCATTTAATCTTTTAGAAATGCCTAGGTTTATTCACCATCTGTTCCCAATTTGAATAAAAATATTATATTAAACAATTCAGAATTAAAATCCTATATTTTATAAGTAACATCTACAGTTTGAAATTCTTCTAAAGTGACCAGATGGAGCCAAGGTTTTGTAAATCAAATTCTCAAACACTGCACATTTCAGTAGCTGAAGGCATTCTAAAGGCTCCTGGAATTACTCCACTATTTCTACTGATTTGGCACTGCCCATTAGAAAGTTTAATTTAACCAAGAGTATCTGGCTTTTAGTAATCAGAAAGTTAATGTTTAATGTTGCATTGATTGAAGAGTTGAGACATGATGCTCTGTTTCTTTTTTACAGTTTTAATTTCTTTCTTGGGTTTACTTTCTACATATTACAGGTGGAAGGCCCTGGGCAGAGCCCTTGGGGCACTGTTGAAGACGGACGTCCGTCTCTCTCGAGCCAGGGCATCGATGACTGGGGGAAGGAGATCTGAAGGCAGGTCCTGCAGGTGTTCCTGCTTCTGTTGCTTCCTTCATGTTTAGTTCCAGGTCTTGCTCTGCTTCTTCCAGCTGCCGGCCAGGACCCTGTTTCACAGGGTGGTCCTTGTCCAGGCCTGCAGCCCTGATGGACTGGGCCGGCTCTGGCAGAGCCTCTTTGCAGCCTGCTGGGTGCTGCCTCTTTTGCTCTCCTTTGCCTTGGGCAGCAGCTAAGGCCCTCCACAGAACGCTCAGCGCCTTCCTGCGCCACGTCTGGTTCCCTTCAACCAGGGCGTCCAGGAAAGCAGAGAAAGGGATGGTGTAGGTGAGGGCCTGGCCTGCATCTGGGTGAGCTGCTGCCTGCTCCCCCACCTGAGAGGGCTCTTCCTGAGCTGCTGGGGTGACAGTGGCTGTGCTACCTTCTCCTTCATGGTCTTCAAACAAGGGACAGTCCTTGTCCTGAGATCCTTGTTGTGTGGCACTTGCTACTATTCCTTCATCTGCGGGGCAGCTGGGACCCTCCTTGGGACCAGTGTGGGAGCCCCTGTTGTCCTCCAGGCCCAAGGAATTGACATGTTGTTGGACAGGAGATAACCCAATGTCATGTGTCCCTTGGCACAGCAGTGTCTATTGCATCTTCCCACTCTTCCTCAGACAGTGCTGGACCCATGGCATCTCCACACTCCTGCTCCTCGGTCCAGGCCACTGGCTCACTGCTTGGAGCTTGGGCTCCCAGCTGCTCCAGCATCACGTGTTTGTTTATGGTGCCCTCAGTGAATCTCTGATGTGTCACCTGTGGCTGCTGTGGTGTGGTGTAGCCAATCATCCATTGGAGGCTTGTGGCCCTGTCCCGTCCGGTCTCAGGCTGTCCCATGGTGTCATTGGCACTCACCTGCCCAGGTGTGTCATCGAGCCTCCCAGAGCGCCTCAGCAAGGAGCCCTGTCCTTGCCTCTGTGGCTCTCTGTGCTCCAGGCCATCCTGCTGCTGCAGCAGGGTGGCTTCCCACGAGCTGTGGGCCCAGACGCTCCTGCGCGGCTCCTCCAAAGGCCTCCTTTTGAAGGACACGATGACCTCCTTCAAAACAGGCCTGTGCTTTTTGATGCCCCCACAGCCACGAAGTGCTTTGGTGGCACTCAATTTGCACTGACAGCCCTGCTTGGTCCTGCCGTGCCGGATGCTGCTGGTGGCCTGTGCCTGCATCTGCACCCCTGCTCAGGGAAGCTGATACAGACACGCAGCGTGCCTGTGCTGGCTGTGCTGCCGGCCGCTCCTCCTCCATGCTTGGCTTTGGCGTCCTCTGCCGCAGACCTGTCACTGCTGCCCTGGAGAGCTGCTGCCTTCTGAGAGAGCTGCTCTCCTAGGACTGGCCATTCCCAGGCTCTCTGCTCCTTAACTACCCTCACTGTCAGGGTGGGACCCTGTTTTCTATGGGCACTGCATCACACAGGGCCATTGTGACACAGGGCCACGCCCTAGCTTTGCCATTCTGCTGTCTAATGCAGTCTTAAGAAAGATGATGATATAAACGATATGTGAACAAGCTGAGATGACAAGAACAGATTTTTTATTTTTTGGATTTCAACTTTCTTATCTGTTAGCTCAGCAAGAAGGACCCAAATAAATAACGGTTCAGAACTATCAGAAAGGGTGAAGAGGAAGGAGATGATGTTATTTAATTACATGCTTGTCCAACACACACTCCTCACCTACAAGCAGTAGCTTAATAATTTTTATTTGGGAAGCAAGAAATCCTCAGGCAGGGTTTGAGGTCGTGACTATAGACTGAGACATCTCTTCCTCCGCATGCTCCTGGCTCTGCAGTTCACTTCTTCCTTTGACCTTTCCAGTCACTTATAAAGTTTTTCTCTTGTTCTCCCTGACATCCATTCATTCAAAGTCCTGCCAGAATTCAGGATCTCTTCTGCATTGCTGTAAAGGCTGTATATGCACTGTGACACACATGACACTGGCCTGTAGCGGTGCAGGTGGCTGCAGCTACTCCGTGTCCTGAGAAGAACTCAGACAACCAGCTGTGGTGATTAGCAACCCAAGTTTAGCATGTAACTTTCAGTCATGGCGAGAACCCATGATTCCCTTGTTTTGTCTTTTGCATGTTTTCCTGATTGGTTAATATTTTGTCACTCTGTTTTATGTATGAAGTTATGTATATTCATTTTCCTTCTTTAATATGTATTAGTTCTAGAAAGTTCCTTGTTCCTCGAAGCCCCATTGGATCCTTTCCTGAGTCCCTCCTATGTGTTGTTCCCATTGTTTCCCTTCCTGTCAATCCCAGCTGCTTGTCTCTATCCCACTGGCTGAGATCCCTTTCCCCACCTATTCCGTACCCAGTCTAAGATCCCTGGACCCTCCCACCAATTGCCTCTTCGTCCCTGTCTTTTCACCAGAATAAACCTGTGTGGAATACATACAGAGAGTCCCCTCTCTTCTTTGCCTTTGCCTGCGTGCCTGCTTAACAGTGACAGAAGGATACAGCCCCTTTTGGGTGAGGAGCTCTACCCCTTTTTCATTGTGTGTTGGGCACTGAGTGCCGCCTTCCAGAGTGGTTTCAGCATTGACCTTCGGGCTTCTTTGTGTCAGCGTGCAAGGGGTAAAACCCACTTCTGCCAGCCCCCAGTGGCTGAAAACCCCTCCACTGGCCTTTTGAGGACTTCTAGAACTAGATGTCACTCCCTTTTTTGTGGAATTCTGGGACTAGAACTGACTTGAGCTCAACGAGCCAGCTTTGCAGTGGCTATGCCTCTAATTAACTGGAATCCTTTTCATTCCCTTTTCAAATCTAAGGCAGTTTTCTTCAACACCCTAAAGGGAGCACAGACTCTTCAGGTCACAACACAGGGATTTTTTTTCTCATTTGTCCTTGAGGATTTAAAAAGAAAGTCTAGGATCAAGGCATGCTGGCACTACCATGACACATTACAGAGCCAGCTCAAAATGCTGGCAAAGCTGTGGAGGGAACAGGGGCTCATTCTGGGCAGAAGCTAAACAAATTGTTTGGGTTGGTTCTTAAAACAAAATACACAGATACTCCACATTTGACAGAAAACTGTGTTGGCCTTAGCTGTATTTTCAGCTCTCAGTCCACTGAATCCCAATCTCAGTGACTGTATTTTCAGTCACTCAGTCTAGGCTCACATGAGTGACATGCTCAAGAGATGCTCTTTAAGCTCAGGGAAAAATGCAGGATGTGGCAACACAGCTGTTGCAAAAAAATTTCCTCATTTTATCTTAAAAAAAAAGGGACCAAAAAGTGACCTTTATTTCAGGTAAAAGGTTTTGTGTAACTTTTATCTGTATTGTGTTATGCAATATATTTTTTGTATCACTCCACTAAATCAGATTTCCTGAGTGTAACATCAACTACCTCTACTACAGTTGAGTGGACCAGTGGTGTAAATTATTCTCATTGAGTTCATTAGATGAGCACAAATGTCTCCCTAATTAGCCAACCCAGCATAGGGGGAGTGAATGTGTGACTCAGCTGAATGCAGAGCATAAAATCCAGACAACTAGAAAAGAATTTTAAAGAGAGTAATGGGCTTCAGCTGCTTTCAACCATTTTTCAGCTGGTATGTCTTCCCAGAGACTGAAGTCACTCAGAGCTGTGATAGTGAGTATCCTGCAGAGAACAGTAATGGGAATCACACTGGTATTGTATCTCAACTGGATCTTGCAATTTCTATATTTTGCTAATAGTTTTTTCTATTTTTATTGAGTTTTGTTGTACCAATCTGTAAAATGTATATCAACTATCTTCAAATGAGTGAAGTTGACTTTAGTGATCGCACCATCCACATGTGGAATATCTAATGGTGAGAGAGTATTAGACTCTGACATCTGCTTAGCTAAATGGTCTTCCAGTGATATCTGCCTTACCTTCATATCAGCCCTGTTCCTAACATTTCTGTGTATTGCTTTAAAAAATTAAACATCTTCTGAAGTACCATTTTTTGTGGGTTTTCTTCAGCTTCAGGGAGTCTGAGTAACATCACAGAAGATGAGCTTCAATGCTGCTAAATCTAACATCGTCTGGAATCACATCTGTAATTTGAAGCACTCATATACAGCATTTTTCTTTTATTGTAAGAAAGGTAGTGAAAAATCTCAAGTGTTTTGGTGGACACGGTAATAGCATGGTATGCAGTACAGAAAAAGTCATATTTAAAAAAAAACAACCAACCAACCCAAAACCACCACCACCAAAACCCACAAATCAAATGAAGAGTAAGAGTAAAGATTGATATTACTCATCCATACAAATGATTATAGGAAAATCTCCTTCACTCAGTCTCCAGGAGTAACCTTGAGGGGTGTCCCCACTCAAGGAAGGAATTTCCAGACACAGAGTTCAAAATCAGAGTTTCAGATATATTATTCTTCGAAAGGTAGAAATACACTAGCACAAACAGATCTTTTAAACAAAGAATTATCTCAAGATGAATTCAGATGGGGAATATAAGTATCTCATTTCTTTATTTGAGACTTTAGACAAATGTTAAGTTATGTCAAGAACTGGCAAACCAGAATTTAACACTAAGATGCTGTATACACTTCACATGCTTTCATCAGAGTGTCTGAAATTCTTTAAAATAAAATCTTCAGAAAGTTCCTCAGTTTCACTTGGTCACTGCATTCATCTTGTGGAGTAAAATGCCAATTGCAATTATATTACTAGGACTTACAATGTGAGGAATGTTAGGAAAAAATGCTATATTTCAGGATGCTGAAATGCTATATATTTCTCCATATGGTTTTAAAGGACGTTTACTGAAGACATTTGGAGTTATTTTAGTTTGTTCTCTTTTTTTTCTGACTAATGTCATATTGCAGCAAGTTGTTTTTTTTCGTGTACTTTGATATAAGAAATTGAAAATCTTGCTTTCTTGGCATGAGATCAAGAAGACCAAACAAACTAGAGGTTTTGAAATGCTGTTTAGTGCAAGTGTGTTGAATTCAAAGTGTGATGTGTGATGGCTTTTCCTTTATTTCCACTACAAAATGTTAATGGTGCCAAGTCAATCCCTCTGATGGCTGTCATTATACTTTTCTGGTGGTGTGCATACAGATTGTTTTTAGAGTGCAAAGCAGGTAACCTGTACTGGTACATAGCAACAAACAAGATTGGTCTCTGCACTCTCTTGGATATGGGGAAGTTAGTTACATATTACATTCGTTAAAACGCAGCTCTAACTTTAGACAACTCATAGAACCAAAGAATGTCCTGAATTGGAAGGCACCCACAAGGGTCATTGAGTCCAATAAATTCGTGGCCGTGCAGAGGCCCCATGTGCCTGAGAAAGTTGTCGAAATACTTCTTGAAGTCTGTCAGGCTTGGTGCTGTGATCACTGACCTGAGCAGCCTGTTGCAGTGCCCAGCCACCCTCTGGTGGAAGGACCTTTTCCCTGATAGCCAATCAAAACCTCCCCTGACACAACTTCAGGCCATTCCTTTGTGTCCCGTCACTGGTCAACACAGAGAGAAAAGAAAGATCAGTGCTTGCAACTCCCCTTTTCCTCATGAGGCAGTTGCAGACTGCAATGAGGAACCTCCTCAGTGTCCTCTCCAGGCTGAACAGACCAAGTGACCTCAGCCACTCCTCATAATGCTTCCTCTCAAGGCTCTTCACCATCCTCATGGGACACTCTCTAACAGCTTAACATCTTTCTTATATCGAGGTGCCCAAAACTGCGCTCAGGACTAAAGGTGAGGCTGCCCCGTTGCAGAGCTGTGCGAGACAATCCCTTCCATTGCCTGGCTGGTGATGTTGGGCCTGGTGCCCCCCAGGACATGGTTGGCCATGCTGGCTGCCAGGGCACTGCTGACTCATATTTAACTTCCCTTCTCCTGTGCTTTTAAGAGATGGTGCTTGAGAAGTGACCAGCACTGATGGACCCCAGCACCTCCTAAAGTGTTTCCCCAGGATCTCACCAACTGGTTCCCTGTGAAACCTGAAGTCTGCTGTCCTCATATCACTGAGGTTTTGCTGGGACTTTTCCTCTTGTTGCCAGAGATTTTAAACTGTATTGCTTCATGTTTGCTGTGGCCAAGACCAGTTGTCACATCACTTCCAAGACCCTCTTAAAGTGCAGCAAATCAAGGAGGACATCTTTCCTAGTTGGCTTTCTTAGTAACTGTGATATGAAGTTACCATCCAGGTGTAGTAGGAGTTTTCTGGACCTGTGTGTACCATCTGTGTGGTATTCTGAATTAATAATGTCTTGGTTTGAAAGACAGGTATATGCCAAGGAAGGCAGGAACCTCCCTTGGAATGAAAAATATGACCCCTTTCCCTCTGAATTATTCTAACTTGGAAATTAAGGGACTTTCAGGCAAAGAGATGGGAAAAGGAATAACAATTCTTTACTAGTAGGTATGTGTATAACAAGGCAAACAAACAACAACAATGGCACCAACAACAAACAAGACCAAGAAAAACAACCAGTCTCTTCCCACTCTTTAAGCAGGAAATTTAAGTGGGAAATTTAAGCACCTTCCCCTTGGGTGCAGTTCCGCTCACAGCCGGCAGGGGCGCTGGTGGCTCCGGGCCGGGCAGGGTGGGTGCGGTGATTCCCCTGCGCCTGCAGGGGGCGCTGTGGCGCGAGCTCACCCGCCTCCCCCTCACGTGGTAATGGCGGGTGGGCTGGGCGGTGCAATGGGCTGCAGCAGGAACCTCAGAGAGGCGCCTGGGACGGCAGGGGTGTGCTTACCCAGGGATAGCGAACAAGAAGTAGCAGAAATGCCGTGGCTGTAGCAGGGGCTGCAGGATGTCCTGGCAGGTGGGTGGTCTGGCTTAGAGTGCAGCAAAAAAGCCCAA
This sequence comes from Aphelocoma coerulescens, assembly GCF_041296385.1. NCBI lineage: Eukaryota > Metazoa > Chordata > Aves > Passeriformes > Corvidae > Aphelocoma > Aphelocoma coerulescens. The sequence continues at coordinate 67,227,773 of NW_027184085.1, forward strand.
GGCAGTGCAGGAAGTGGTGGAGCTGGTCAGCAGCAGCCAGGCTCCTCTGCAGCAGCTGCCGCATGCAGCCGGTGAGACTTGTCCTCCGGGAAGGGGGGAGGGGTCGGGGTCCCTGCCTTTTCCCCTGAGGCACCCAAACAGATGGCAAGGGTCCTTTCCAGTGAGGCAGGGTGTCAATGAGGTCCCAATTCAGTGGCTGCTCTCATGACCAAAGGCCCACTGCAGGAGAAATAAGACACAGGTCTGGGCTCAAAAGGCAGCAGCGAATTCCTTTGCCCCCAAGCAGCAGCTTGACCACCCTCCTCCGAAGCTGAGAGAGCGAAAAAAAAGCTCCAACCCTTTCCCCCAGCCCTAATCATTCAATATCTCTTCTCTTCCCAGAAAAACCCCCAGGTAAAGGGAGAATAACCAGCTCCACCCCTCCCCTGAGCTGTGACAATTTCTTGTGTCTCTCTGAAGGACCTGGTCCTTATTGTCTCTTAGCAACATATGGGAGAAAATTCCCAAACAGAAAGAAAATGAAAAGGAAAAATCTTAGCCTCCTACAAATATATAGCAAGTTGAATTCCCTGATACGTTCCTTTTATCCTCTGCTGTTGTAAGACAAGAGCAACATCACACACTTGGATACTACTAAAAATATGAGCTTATGAAATAGCCAGTGTTCCCTTACAATCTGTTGTTCTTGATAGTCCCTTGTAGGCTGTATTTACATTTTTCCTTTATTTCCCCATACTTTCCTGAAGAGAGCTAAGAAAGAACCTTACCCTATGTAATCATATGCTAAATTCAGCCAACTATTGTAGCCAAAATATTGAAATACATAACTGGTAATTGCTACATTGCAAATAAATTAAAAATATCTAGCTTGACAGATCAAACACCTTTATGACACTCATTTTTTATTATTTTTGGGTTGTTTTAAAGGCTATTTGCTGACTCATGTGTTAACTGGCAGTGTTCAGATAACACATAGCATCCATTTCTTCTCTACCTTGCTTTTTTAACCCTATTCCAGGGATCTAATTTATACTCCTCCCTGAATTTTAAGTTATTCCTCTTCGACATTGATTTTTATTACATTTTTCTAGGTGTATCATCTCTTCTTTCCACACTTGAGAAAGCTATAAATACATAAATTTCTTAGAATTTGACAGGTTCATTCATCCTCTTGTAAATCTCTGAACACTCAGAATGGATTTTTTTATTTTTGTGGGACTTTTAAAAAAATTTTCTATTTTTGCTTTTACAAGCATGCAGGAAATCAGACAAAATTTCAGTTCAGTTGTAGCTGACATGACAACTTACTACTTTTCCTCAGTGGTTACTCACACCTCTGTTGTGTAGAAAACTCCGTAACATTCCTGTACTTTACTGAAATATTTTAATAAAGGAAAATTAAGGATAATGGACCTACCAATTTTGTATATAGATTTTTTTTTTTTTTAGAGGAAAGAAAAAGAAAAAACGAGATAGAAGTCAAAGAGTTACCTAAGGGAAACAGTGTTTCAGGTTGACCACATAAGAAACACAGGTATGAAGAGGCTTTACCATTTACTGTTGGGTGTAAGATTTTTTTTGATTTGTGGAAGTAAAAAGAGAAGCTCAATACCTATAGAAGACCACACTGAAGCTGTGTACTCTAGCCAATGCATCCAAATTACAGTTTGATGCTCACAAATGAATTTTTATTTGTTACTAATCAATAAAGTATTCAGGCTTTCATAAAACATGAAAAATGGGTTTACATTTTCTACTTGCATATACATGGACTTTTAATGTTGGCACATATGCAGTATGTGCAAAGACAGGTAATAACAGAAATGTCAATATTTTTTATTTGTTGCATGAATAGTTTATGGAAACCTTTGATGGAAATATGAAACAGCTTATATAACTAAGTTTTGTTTTCACTCTTCTTTTTCTACCAGCTTCTAATTTATTCCTTTTGAAAATTGCTTTTATTGTTCTTTGCTTATGTTATAGCTGTAAAGTGTGTCATCTAGCTTTTCTTGTTTGATCAGAAATTATATTTTATATATTAATTTTACATGTTAATTTTACCATTCATTGTTTGTTCTCTGATTTGTTTTTAACCATCATCTTTTACAGAGGCTAGTGGAAGATTCCACAAGCCATTATCCCTTTGGGATTCTACAATGTACTGAACAATATTTGTAACACAATATTTTCCTTAAATAAATGGATATTATTATTGTATGTATTTTCAAAGACTACTAGAGTGCCTTAATGTAACTGAATTAAATACAGTTTAATTAACTTAAAGTAAATCAAATTACTCATTAGCACTAATAATTTTAAGCTTTAGAATGTATTTGAATTGGGAAACTGATTTGAATACCTGGCATAACAGCTCCAGTGTGGTCTGAAATTAATTAGCATTATACATATCTTAGCTCCTTTCAAGACATGTACAGATGGGATAACAAAACTGGAAAGATAAGGAGCTCTGAAAATCTCTTTTTAAATTTACTAATTAAAAAAGGTATTTGCTATTGTGAGTAACTGTATTAAAACAAGATTAGCTATTAGCTAGAAGAAATAAATACACCAACACTACAGAAGTATTAAGAACGGAGTCATAAGTTATCTGACAATACTTGAGGTCAAATTATTTTAATTGTAATGAAAGTAGGAGGAGAAAGGTCACTGTTTTTAATCCTAATGAGCATCTTTGTTTCAGTGTAGCTAAATTAGGTGATTAAAATGAAAAATAAGAAAGAGATGGAGGAGCAGTAGATTTCTTTCTAACTTGATCCATTTCCTTAAGATGCAGTAGCACTTTTCATTTTGTTAAACTCATTATGAGGCTTATCTGCTGTCTTTTGAAAATAATGACTTCTAAATTCATAGACTCCTGACCACTGTGTTAGTTTATGTACTCTTTTTTATTTCTTGACGTATTTTGAAGAAATTGCTGACGATTCTGAAGTGCACCTATATTAGATGCCACAAGTAGAGAAGAGCTGAATGAGATTATTCAGAAAGGCATGACAATATATGATACAAGAAGCCTATAGCAATGCGATAAAATGTTTCCTTTCACAGAAATATTTATTTTACTTTATTTATTTTTACCAGCCAAAGTGTGTTTAGTTTGCCTCAGAGGGCCTCAAGCAAAAACTGTTGCTATTGCTGACAGTACAAAACCATAGGGCTAGCAAAACCGGTGAGTAATATATCCGGGTACACCAATGTTGTCTGAGGGTAACATTCATGACACCTGAAGCAAGAAAATAAAGCACTTTTTTTTTTTTTTTTCTGGCAGTGTAAGAATCAGAGTTGCAGAAGAGCAGTAATCAGCACCAGCTGGATAACAGCACTCTTTTCTGGATGATTTTTACCTAATAGTGTAAGAATGCTTCTACTCAGACCAATGAAACTCTCCTCTGATAGCTGGTCTACATCTAGACCTACAGAGTATCACTATATTTTGACATGTAGAAAAATATTAAGGCAGTACATATTGCTTTGAGTATTGTGCATACTGGCAAAATAGAAATGAAACATTTGTTGGCTAATGAGAAGAAGCAAGCCAATGATGGCTTTTGGAGAGACTCAAGAGATCACTTTGGAAATGAGATCACTGTAAGATTTAGAGGAAAGGAATCTTAGGCATATCGAAGGTGAGCAGAAGAGGAAGAGAGATTGAGTAGCAGCATATTATCCCATCACAAGCAGGATAAAATTGTCATCAGTGATCAGAGAAACACTATGCACTGATTTTCAGCCCAATCAGTTTGACGATTTGTCTCTGTTTTCATATGAAGCAAGATAGTAAAACTAAAGTTACCAGACCCAAGGCAAGATGATATTAGGCAGTCACAGGAAGCACACTAGAGAAGGGAAAGAGACTGCTAAGAAAGGAGTGAGGAAATTCTTACAAATTTCTTGCCCTCTTAGACAATTCTTAGAATTTTCAGGGAGTCAGTCAATGATGTAATAACTGACACAGCAAGAATGTAAACTCAGTGTATACCAAGAAACTAGTCAGAGATGTGTAACTGGAAGGGCAAAGGCATCAAAATACAGAGTTCAGGTATTTCAAAAAAATACTCACAAGCTTTTAACAAGAGCAGTGATTTCTCAATTAGTAACTAAAAATATACATTTCTGTTCTTCAATTAATTTATTCATATTAAGAAATCAGAGATAGACCTTGAGGTGTTCAGTTGTACATTCATTAAGTTCATATATAGCAGAATGATGCATTTATTTATTTATCCTTACTTAAGAGGATAAAATTTAAGTATAATAAAAAATTACTAGGCGTCAAACCTTACTATATTTTTTTTCATGTAGAAAGTTTTATTCAATGTGAGTAAAGGTTGTAGTATCAAAGTAGTCTAAAATTCTGACTTCAGACTTTACCCCTTCAATAATAGTAAATGGCTACTGAGAAAACCCAAAATCTTCTACATTACACATTCCAGCACTTGGATAAAAGAGTGGATCAACTGCCTTTGAAAAAAAATCAGGATTAGACTTCCTCAGCTCAGACTTCTGCCAATATTGCTTTTTCTACTTAGAATGGTGCTATTTACCTCTCTTCAGTAGAAAACAGTAGGTTTGAATTTGCATGATCAGAAGTGAAAGTTCACCTTCTTTCTTGCAGCACATCATCTCGAAGTGAATAAAGCAGCAAAACTGCACCAAGGAACAGGGATTATCAGTTAAGTGCACAGCAATCCATATCTCTAAACTGGGGCACTCACTCTTTATTAATCTAACAAACAGTGATCTGGTTTTCATTAGTGTATAGCATATTTTATTTATTCCTTCTGTATGAACTAAGCCACAAATTCAGAGCTAACTAATGTCAATGATGTACATTTGTAAAACAATTATTTTAATGTGTTGACACCTGACTTAAAAAAGCAGTTTAAAAAATCAGTTTCTGCAAAGAAATATTTTAGAATTGGTGACAGTCATTTGAAGTCTGATGAAGAGGAAATAGAAGTAACGTGATTAAAGTACTCTGAATTATATTGGGATTTATCTATATTAACTTTCTGATATACCACAGTAAGCAGTAGATTTCAAGACAATTACAAAATAAATATTGCATTCTATATTTTGTTTCCTATAAAAGTCTTTTATAAAAATTTCTAAATAAAAGCACTGAAAATTGCATGAAAAGCAGAAAGAGAATCCAGGAGTACAAAAAATTGCTACTCCTATAGATGATAATGACTGGAGTTGTGACTAGAGAAAGCTGAATAAATAATTCTTTTAAATAGAAAGAGTTAACGATGCTATCCTGAATATATGAGCAATGTGTGCCCAACATAGTTCATGAATGGGGGAAATATTTTCATGTTTATCCTTGTGTTCTTCCTGATTGTAATTATGCCAATGTATGACATGGGGATGGCATTATAAATATTGAGTTTTGGAGTGAAGTAGAGTATACCAGAGGAGCTCAGGGTACAAAAATTTAAAGAGCTCTTAACGAATTCAGGATGGTTGTAAAGTATGATTACCAACTGCTTAACAGTGCCAGAATTCTTACGATATATCCTGATTAAAAAAAAAGAGTGGAATAGGATACTTCATAAAATTAAATCTCCATAACACTACACAAAGATAATGAATATCACATGTGGCAGATCCAACTTAAAAAAAGAAAAGTTGAAAAAACCAAACCAAAACCAAGTGTGAAGGCTGTAGAATGCTCAGCTGAAAAACCCCCACATTACACAGAACAATGAACTTGGTGGATTTCAGAGCTCTCTGAATTGTTTCATTATAAATGTGGTTCATGTAAAGACATAAAAAGAAAACCGAAGAAAGGAAGTCTCAGTATTGTTTGGTTTTACTGCCAGTTTAAGAAAATGGGCATTAGTAAATACAGACCAAGATGCTACAGGAAGACAAATAACGTAAGAGTCTGAGTCCTGGTCTCAATCACATTGGAATAAAAAGTAAAAGAAAACTCAACAAACAAACAAAACAAAAATTAGTCCTTCTCCCATCCCCCTCCCCCCTCCAAAAACCCCCACCAAAACCTTCTCTGCTTTTTGATATATCTAAGCTGGTAAAAACAGCTGGTGGATGGTGCAGATAGGGATCCAGATAAGGATGATTTATGTCATCAGTTAGTGAAACTAAAGACAAAAAAAAGTCATCCTGTTGGATATGTGTTTAGAGGTGCTTTTTCAGCATACTTAAACCATCAGAACTAATTCAATAAAGGAACTATACTTTGCTGTAGTAAGGGCATGAAAGAGTGAGAGGTGATCTAAAACCAAACACTTGGTAATGCAGGAGAGGAGAGGAATAAAACATGAAGTGGACAGAAGAGAAGAGATTATTTAGAGATTTAAAATATCTAGGGAATACTTAGGCAGATTCTGTTGTCATCATCACATCATTGCTGACTCACCTTTCTGCAAGTCCCGCCAAACTGTGTAAGTCAAGGCAAATTTGCAAGATGTGCAGTTCAGCACAGGACAGCCCTGACTACAGCATGAAAGAGAAGAAAGATGTGAAAGGCATGAAAAAAGACACTGAAAATAGAGAACACTTGAACTTAAGGCCAAGGAAAATAAAAACTGAGGTGTTAATTTTTACTACTAGGAATTTGAGAAGGAAAGGTAGATAGCACTAAATTGAACAGGTGCCCATCTTTAATACAGCAGCAGACAGAAAGGATGCTGAAGCTGCTCAGAACACATAGCAAAATCACGTAGCCCCAGAGGGACTAGGGAAACAAGTGGGTCAAACTTGAGAGCTAAGATAAAACTGTGGTGTGAATAATCAACAGAAAATCTGTAGTTTGCCTGTGATCCTGCAAGGCTTCCAAGAGAGGAGCATGACAAGAAAGCTGTTTTTTGTGAGAGGGTAAAGGAGCTTGGCCTAAGGCTTTTCTAGAAAGATAATGACCCACATACAGATTTGTTTCTTCTGCCTCCCAGGAGAACTGGTACCCATGTATTTTATAACTCAATAAATAATACCATGGAAATATTCTGCATAGATAATTTCTTATTAAATGGTAAAAAAAATCAGAGGACTTTGAATCTCAGTTTTTGCTGGTCTAACAAAATCAATATACTGTGCATACTAAATATTTCTACAATCTTTTCTTCCTTCAAAAACAAATATTTCCATTAAGACTAAAGTCAACTCAGAGCTTTCTTCACACAATTTCACAAAATACCTTTCTTTTTTTTACAAAGCTGTAACAGTTACAGTGGAATCCATTCACAAAGGTATCCCATGGTTGAAGGTAAAGCATGCAGCCAACCATCACAATACAAGCTGGACTTGATGTTGAAACAGAGAGAAGCTTAGCTATGCCACTTTACTACAAACTTTGACTTCTCTCTTGCCAGACACAGCTAGTTCCAGCTGTCTCCAATGGACACACTGCAGGACAGAGCTAAGGCTGAGGTGAAGGCCTAGCTTGTCTGAGAGGCATTTTAATGAAAAATGCTATATAAGAAAGTATAAAAATTATGTCTGGCAGTGAGGAGTGAGGGAAAAAAGTACAACAAATAGCCCTGTGAACACCAAGGTCAGAGAAGGAGAGGGAGGATGTGATCCCAGGTTAAGCACAGATTCCTGTCAGGAATGGCAACTCATGGAGGACCCATGACAGAGGAGAACACGAGAGGGAGCAACGGAGAGGAACCTGAAGGTCGTGATTGTGAGGCCACCAGGTGTTCCCCACCACCCTGAAGGCACTCAGTTTAGCAGATGGTCACTTCTAACACGGCAGAAGAGGAGTCTGGAATGAAGAATAGGAGCTAAGCCTGGGAAGGAGATAGGGAGGAGAGGGAGGAAGATGTTTTCTAGAGATGTGCAAATATTTCCCTCTTTTTGATTTGTTTCCCAATACCTGAATCAGTACTCAAATATGCATGTTTAAGTGGTAATAATGAAAGTTAAATTCCCCGAGCTGAGTCAGTTTTGTCTGTGACAGTAATTTGTAAACGATTTTTCTGTCTACCTAAATCCACAGGCTTTCTCACTCCTTCTCTTCCTAATTCCTCCTCTCCTCCTCCTGAATGGGGAAAGCAAGTTATTGACTGTCACTGTGGGTGCTTGGCTTTCAGCCCAACCTACACCACTGATGTATCTTCATTTACTGCCTTGAAGCTGATGATGCAAAAAATGAAGAACACAGAAGAATATAAATAACGAAACAAGCAGGAAAAAAACCACAAATGCTTCTTCTTTGAATATGTTCAAAGAAAAAGCCAGAATGAATACTAGTAGTTTCAGCAGAACAGACTTTAGAAAGTTTAAGAAAGAAAAGGACAAAAAGAGTGAAAATTTAAAATTAATATCCATAAGATTTATAATATTAATTATTTCAATTACTGCAGAAATATAGGAACTGTACAACAGACCTTAACAGTTATTTTGCTGTTGTCCCGTCTCATCACTTTGCATTTTTAAGAACAGAAGGTATACTGGTTTTATGTGGCATGTTGCCCATGATGGAGCAGGTTTCTGGCAGGAACCGGGTGATGATGTGGGCATGAATTTCATGAAGAACTGCAGTTAGTAGCCTGGATTCATCTTGGAGCAATTTGCAAAGGACTATCCCCCATGGGATAGACTCTGTGCTGGGGCAGGGGAAGAGTATGAGGAGGAATAAGCAGCAGAGACAACATGCAATAAACTGGCCATGAACCCTATTCTCTGTCCCTGTGTGCTGCTTGATGGGAAGGAGGTAAACAAAATTGTGAGTGAAGTTAAGTATGAGAAGAAAGGAGGAGTGGGAGGAAAATGCTTCGAGATTTGTTTTTACTTCTCATTTTCCTGCTCTGACTTTTGATTGGCAATTAATTAAATCAATTTCCCCAGGCTGACTGTTTTGCTCATGATGGTAACGGATGAGTGATCTCCCCCTGGCCTGTCTTTATATTGACTCATGAGCATTTTGTCGTATTTCCCCGGTCCAGAAGAAGAGGAGTGATAGAGCAGTAACGCAATCGGGGGCTTGTTATCACAAGCCCCGGCGTGCCCTCGGGCAGAGGGGATGCAGCGTTAGCCTCCACAGCGTCCTCTCTGGACGACTCTGTGGAATTGGTGCGAGATAAATGCGTGCGCTGGCTCCTCCTCAGAGGAGGCATGTCGGGTGGCTGATGACTAGGCCTGCGTCAGCCAGGAAGCAAAGAAGGCGAGAGGGGCCTCTGGTGTGGGTTCCAGCAGGTTTATTTGCAGGAGGGTCCAGGGACCAGCCCTAAGAAGCACAGGACACAACCTTTTATGGGGGGGAGGAGCAAGGCAGGGAAAAGGAAAACAACCAATGGGGTACAGGCAGAGGGGAGGATACAATTTTTCAGAACCAATGGGGAAAACAAGGAGGTGGGAGTCACAACAGGGAACCAATTAACAACTAAGAAAGGGAGAACTTTCTGGAACAGGGGGAGGTAACTTGGGATTGGGAGCCACCCAGGGAGAGGTAACCTAGACCTCAGTGATCTCTTCTGGTCCGCCTTCCAACCCACTGTCCTGGGCAGGGAAATCCACCTAGTGGATGGCCCTGGTTTGACTGACATTTGATGGTCTCAGCCCAAGAGCAGGCTGAGCCACCCCAACAGAGCAGCTTGGTGGGCACCTTGTGGCTAGCTAATGTCAACCCACCACAGCAGGCTATTAAAACTAGTACCTGCCAGGTGAATCTGTAAAGAAACTATGGTGTAAAAAGAATACATAGGCACTTAAAACATCAGAGTCCCTTAATGCTTGATCTAGGTATTCCTCACTGGTGAATGCTATCTCCCTTCCAAACCTTTGTAGCAGAGCCTTCCTTGCTCAGATTTTGTATTTATTCTGGGGTGAAATCCTATTTGTTTGAAACTCTCTTTCAGCTCATTGTATTTCCAATAACCTGTCTTTTCCTGTTTCTTCCCCTGTCTGTGTTTAAGCCGAAAAATTCCATTTTCTTCTAACATCTTGTATAGTATAGGGGTTTTGTGTGAAAGTACTATATAATTAATGTGACATGAACTTGTTTTGTTCTGTAACTTAGTTACTTTGCCTCATAAGTTCATTACAAATCCCAGCTGGAGAAACCTCTGTTCTTCCTCACCCATTGTTTTATTTTTGCCTTCTCTTACTGTTTATCTCCAGTTCTGTTATTAATGTTATGAAGTGCTTGACAATGGTTTCCATGGAAAAGTAATGTATTCAATTTTGAATACTGTATTACTGAGACAACAGAACAATCACATTTAGGAAAGCACTCGATTAGCAATTTCAAGTAATCGCTATTTAAAAATCTCCAGTCTTGCCTCAAGTGAAAGGGTAAGTGGGGATGCTGAACTTATATTCCTTACGCCATTCATTACTTTGTGTTGCCTTCTTATATTTGCCTTAATTTCTTTCCCTAAATTAAAGTCATAACCATTTTCATCTTTCCATACATAGAAGCAACTTTAAGCCTGTAAAAGTTGTCACCTGTTTTGAAGCACCATGTTTTTCACTATAGCATCCTTGAAAATATCAGGTCTAATGTTATTTTTCATCCCATTTTCCATTTCATAATTAATAAACAGTAGGTTTTAAGTTACTTTGAAAGCAATGGTAAAATGCTGAAGTACGTTACGAAATTTCTGTTTTGTTTTGGTCAATAAAACATAGAGCCTATTTTTTAAATAAAATACAGCACAAGTAAATAAATCCTACCAAAAAAAATCCCCCAAAAACCAACAAACAAAGCAAACCAAAAAACTCCCATGACAATCATCATAAGTTCTTAGTTAATTGGGCGAAAATATACAAATTTTGTCAGGCTTTTTGCACTGCCTCATTTTAAAAAATAACTAAAAGAAAAATCGGATGTCAAAATATGATCTGTCTTAAACCTAAACCTTGAATTTCAAAATGAAATATGGATTTTAATTGATAACTGGAAAGTAATTATTAATTGATAGAATCATAATAAATATTTGGTCTTATCTATTGAAATTTTTCCTTTCATGAAGTAGAAAAGAAGCTTTTATTCAAATACCAATAATTTATTTGTATCTTTTTTCTAGTACCAAAAATCCTGACATCAATATCAGTGAAGAAGGAGGGAAAGAAGGTACTCCGGGTGGTGGAACAGATATTTCCCCGTGACCCAAGGAGAAGACCATGATAAAGCAGGTTGTCCCCATGTAGCCCTGAAGCCTGAGGACAGCAGGTGGAGAGTTCTCAGAAGTACTTCAAGAGCCCGCATTGGAGCAGACTCCTGGCCCGTGGAGAGAAATTCATGCAGGAACATGTTTTCTGGAAGGAACTGTGTCCCATGGGGAATCCAGGATGGAGCAGTTTCTTCCTGAGGGACTGTACCTCCTGGAAAGGACCCATGCTGAAACAGTTCTTGGAACACCGCAGCCTCTGGAAAGGACCCATATTGGAGCTGTTTATGAAAGACTGTCTCCTGTGGGAGGGACCCCACTGAAGCAAGGGTGTAGCATAGGGAGGGAAGAGTCATGAGTCATTAGTGGAGTCTGGAAAGAAGGGTGGTGGGAAGCTGGTTTTTATTTTGGTTTTGTTTCTTATTTTCATACTATAATTTTAATTGGTAATAAATTAAATTAATCTTTCCCAAGTTGAGTTTTGCCCATGAGGGTAGTCTGTGATCTCCTTATTCTTGTCTTGAGCTGCAACCTTTTTCATCATATTTTCTCCGCCTCTCCTTCTGAGGAGGAGGAGTGAGAGTGAGACTTGGTGGGTACCTGTCAGGCAGCCAAGGTCCGCCTACCATGGTCCTTTGACATTCCTGTTTTTGTGAGAAGTGAGTGGTAATCTACTCATACACTTTTACTTGCACTGTATAATTGAGATGATGACTGCTTTCTTCATGATTATAGTGACTTACTACAAACTCTTCAGGATATAAATTTGATAAAAATCAGGTGTTTGTTAAATAGTCAGTGCTAAGTTCATTGTAAGAAGTACTCTTAAGAGTCATTAATCAGGTACATTCAGGTAACTGTTTCAAATGACCATGTATTTCTCTAGCACTTGGCCTTTTTAAAGGGAGAACACCTAGCAAATTAAGTCATCATTTATTTTAATTCAAATTTCACAGACTGCTTTGGAGACTCATAGTTCTGTTCTTTTTTTTCCCCACAGTCTCTGACTAAATTCGGGCATGTGTTTATGCATGGCTAATGTGCACTTCAGGATTCATGTTCCAAAGTTCAGCATGCCATGTAGATGTGAGCAGAAACTGTGGCAGTTTCTCTGTCAACTGTCAGTGCAAAGAGTCAGACTGAGTGAAGTATCAGGACATGGGGAAGAATTTCTTCACAGAAAGGTTTGTTAAGCCTTGGAATGGACTGCTCAGTGGTGTGACTAAGTCACCACACCTGGAAATGTTCAACAAATGACTATGTGGCTTAGGGTAGTTGATATGATGGTGTTCAGTCAAAGGCTGTACTCCATGGTCTCAGAGGTCGTTTCCAACCTAAATGATTCTGTGATCCTGTAAAGAATGGAGGTGCCTTATATGAGATGCTAACAAAAATTATTCATCACTGTCCAAAAATGGAATTATCAGAATGTGTTGGAGTGATTTATGGTGATAGTCTGTTCCATGATCCTCTGCTTTATGCCCAAAAATGGTTGCAGTATCTTTAAGGCCTGGGACTGGGTGTGTGGGGGGCTGGGGAGCAGGGAGTTTTGGGTTTTTTGCAGGCACTTTTGAAGACTCATTGCCCAGGTGAGTCTGTGAAGTTTGGTTTTGCTTGGCTAGCTTGGTTTTGTTGGCCCAGGCAAAAAGCTTTTCTCTTCCCTGGCTTGGAGAAGCTGCAGTAGGAATCTTACAGCTGCCTTGAGGTGAACTCAACAGCTGCAGGTCTGAGACTGGAGGAGTGGGACTGGTGGGAGCAGGGCTGCCCCATTCCAGCCCCAAGCCTCAGGGAGCCAAGGGAGAGAAAGCACACCAAGAGGCTCCAGACCAGATTTTTTGCCTGTCAGGACTGCTGTGGAGCAGAGGTTGATGCCAGAGAGCCACCAGGTTTTTTGCCTTCTGCTGGAACTCCTCCATGGAAGCTCCACTTCCCTTAGAGTGAAAGCTGATGCCATTTCACACCATGTGTTGGGTACACCAGATACACAGGGTACAGTCAAACAAAGGACCACCAAGATGATGAAGGGACTGGAGTATTTCTCTTAGCTGGAAAGGCTCAGGACTGTTCAACCTAGAGGAGAGGATGCTTCACAGGTTCTTTACAGTGGTGCCTAGTGATGGGACTAAATGCAATGGGCATGAACTAGAACACAGAAGACTCCATCTGAACACCTGGAAGCACTTTTTCAACTGTGAAAGTGGCTGAGCACTGGCACAGGTTGCCCGGGGGACTATGGAGCATCTATTCTTGGAGATACTCAAAAGACGTCTTTACATTGCTCTGGGCAACAGGCTTGAGGTGGCCCTGCTTGAGCAGCACAATGGACTAGAAGACCTCCAGGGACCCATTCCAGCCTCGATAATTCTATGATTCTATGCTTTTAGATTTAAGTAAAGTTCTGTGCTGCAACATCCCATTAAGTGACAGATAATTAAGATAAGAAGCTGTTACAGAAATCCTTACATTTAATAAAGTTGATTGTTGCAAACAGAGCTAAATTCAAAGTATTAAGAATGATAATTTATTATGAAGTGTCCTATCTGGAAAACTTTAGTTCACTGGAATCTACTTTTCATGTGGGCTTTAACAAATAATGTTTCTAGAAATACAATGAATGGCTCTGCATTAGGGAATTTGGAAGGTGAGACTATGATTCCACAACTGAACTCACTTCCAAATAGTGGTTAATACACTGTTCCCATACAAATAGGTAAGTTTATTTCTATTACCCACTCCATTCAGGCTAAATAAAAGTAGCCTTAGGGTATTTTCAAGCCTCATTTGTAAACTGTTACAACGGTATTGTGTGAAGAAGTCTAAACTGGAATCATCATTGGGCCCATGATTGAAAACTCGGTTCACAAATTTATCTATACTTTATTAGAGTGATTAAATGAGTAAGAATAGTCAGAGGAAGCACAAAAGAGGAAATGAGGTAAACAAAGTTGCAAGACTGAACAGACCTGTAAAAGTCCTTTCTTTTTTAATTCAGAGTAAGTCAGATATGCAATGTAATTTACCACTCTATACTTTTAACCTCAATATTTTTCTTGATACGAACAGGAAATATGGAGTTTAAGGATTACACATCCAGAATTTTCAGTTTCCACAACTGTCTAATTGTGACACTAGACAAATCATGTGAGCTCTAGTTTAGATATGCTTCTAAACAACCATTCTCAAGTTTCGTTACTGAAATTAACCTGAAGAAATGTATATGCACAATGTAAAAGTAGCTCAAGATCATGTAAGTATAAACCCCAGTAAATGACACACGCTTTCCAGAAAGTGAACTTACTAAAGAAACTAAATAATGCTCCAAAGAATTTGTAAGTTGCAGTAATAGACTACAAATGAAGGAATGGTCTGCAGGCTTTTTTCCAGTTTGAAAGACTAGAACTTATTTTATGTCTCTGCAAAGGCAAATGGCTTTGTTACTACTTTGTAGGGTGTTGTGTAGTCCAGCCAGCCAGTTCTTTTAGGTTTTAGCTGACTGTCATAAAGTAGTATCAAACTTAAACCAATGATTATGTTGTAAAAAATTACCAAAAAACACCAGACATGCTTTTCTTCTAGGAATTATTAATTCCTGCTTCATAAATCTTAAATGTCAATATTTGGAGTCACCAATAGAATACAGAGATCCAAAAGAAAATTTATCATCTGTTTGTACTAGGAAGATGTAATACTGAGAACTTCCCTGACTTCCAAATGGGCTGTTTTTGTGCGCCTGTTTTTCAACATATGAAAAGAGCTTGTGAGTACTATGTCACTAGTGATTTTTTAAAATCATATATGTTAAGGAAGCAATTCTGAAGACGTAATTTTGAAAGGCATAAGTAATAAAATCATAGAATATCCTGAATCAGAAGAGATCACAAGGATCATCAAAATCCAAGTCCCAATTGACAGGAATTTGCTGTGAACTAAGTTATGGAAATGGCAAGTATAACATGTCAAGTACTAACAGAACTTCTCTAAATTATTCTGCCAGTGTTCCCTGTCCTGACCTGGATAAAGTATATTCTTCCTTTTAAATTGAACTGTAACTCACTATCATAGTGTGTTCACTCTTTTGATTGATCTGGGCAGAAAAAATCAAGTGAGAGTTGTGCCATGTCTGATACAGTTTATTAACAAACATATCTATGAGTAACCTATGCAGTTTATGAAATTCTATTTATCATTAAATGTACTTAGCAATATATTATCTCATCAGATTATTTTACAAACAACAACAAAAAAGAAACATCAGTTAGAAAGAGAATTTAAATCATTAAATGAGGTATACTGATAAGTATCTCTACAGAGTAAAATGTATATTGCAGGCAAAAAACCCAATAATATTTCACTTTTTTATACAATATAAAATTATATAATGTCTTTTCAATCTCCTCTCTTACATATATGCTGGGGTACCACTAGACTTCTGTAGAAGTCAAATCCAGAAATAATATAGTGAAAAAAATTACTGGTTTTGGTTGAGTTTTTGGCAATTATCTGAATTGGGATATACTCCTATATTGTAGGAGCAAAAATTGCTTGTGGCTTATAAAATCTAAAAATATGTTCATAAAACATATATAAATACAATCCTATAGTAAATCTGAATTTTTATTCAGTAAGAATAATTCTGCTAAAAGAGTTATTTATTCAACTCTCATTATTAATTAATTAAAAAGGGAGGTGGTTGTTTGCTATATGTGAAATTTGTGAGCCTCTGTTTCCAAGGAGGACATTTTTTAAACATTTTTTTCTGGCTTTCCCCTTATCTGTCCTACATACTGTATTTCCTGATAATTTGTTTGTCCAGCAGAAAGCAAAGTTTACACAGAAGTTCACTGACAAATTTAAATTAAAACTAAAAAGACAACCTCTGGCTTTAAAGCCATGAAAAAGGAATTTCTATAAAATAATATTAAAATATATTTCAAGATTTGTTGTAGTTTCAAGGTGTGCATATTACCAATACCAAAGGAAAAACAGAAATTATAATGTACTGCCTTCTCTCCTTCTGCCAAAGAAATAGAAAAAAAACAAATGCTGTAAATCAGCTATAAGGTAGAGGAGTTTAACTGAGCTGATTGGAGAAGTAGGGAAGTGTCCTAATTTGGCAGGAAAAAATAGTAACTTGGAAAACAAGTTAGTTTAAAGAGTTTTTCAGCACAACACTAGAACAATGCTTGAAGTCTGAGGATATCCTCTAAATCTTCTCAAGAATACTAGTAATGTGTCATACTTCTATATATTTACAAAAAGGAAATATTTTCTTACTCATATGTTCAAAGAATAGAGAATAATTTGAAATTTGAATAAAATTATTTTATGCTAACCCTATTTTTTTTTTTTTTTGGAGGGCAGGAAAATTCTTGTGGTAGTAGATAATTCCTCTATATCACAAACTATCACTCCTAAGAGCACTGGATCTTCACATTGAGTGCATGTCCCACAGAATAGGTGGATCAGATACCTAAAGTCAGGGTATATATGTTGAGGGATGGTTAGATGTTGGGGTCTCCCCCCCTGCCATGTAGCCCTGGGAGAGGGGCCCTGTTGGGGGAGACACAGGGTTTCCCTGCCCCTGGTCAGCCTCATTCCCCATTGGTTGGTTTGTGTTCCCCTGCGCGGGCAAAGGACCCTCGGGTCCCGTGACTGGAAGAGTTCCTCGGCAGAGCCCCGGCCATGTGGCTGGGGAAATAAACATCTCTGAAACATCTATCAAGAATCCGTCCATATATATTTCTTTTCCACAGGACTCCTGGTTTGATATAGGCGTGTTACAGTATCCCCACTGTAACAGTTAGAGGATCAGGGACACGGGTCCCTGGAAGAGCTGTACAAGCAAACACCTTTTTAGCTTGACATAAGCAGGCCTCTTGCTGACTGCAGAAATCAGCAGGCCTTTGTAAGCCTCTTGCTAGCTGCAGAAAAAGGAAATCATGAGAACAGAAATCATGACAATAAAGCAAGAAGGCAAGGACACAAACACAGTGTTCTTGACAATCCTGTTATAGATAAACAACAGGACGTGCTGACAAGATGTACTGACCATGAGAGATGAGGAAGAACCCTGGTTTTCCCAAATCACAACATAAAGCAATACGTGCAAAATGTAGCTTTTTATCCAGCGTCAATAGAGAAGTGACAAGTATGCATATTTCAGAATAAAGCAGAATCCTGATTCCAATAAACTGAAGCTTGCATTATCAATCACACTGATTGTCTGCATGTCTTCCCTCGCTGGAGTCTACCTCATATATATATACTGCAGAATGTAGAACAGTGAAATAAATAAGATTAGATACTGTGACTAAGTAAGAAGGAGGCTGTACTGCACAGGAAGTAGAAACAGGAGTGGAAAATTACTTTGTAAATACAAAGACCATGGAAACTGGACAATCTAAAGGACTTTGCTTGATTGCTGGAAAAAAAACCCTGTGTCTCTGAGGAATAATAGATATATAAATATAAAAGCAACAATAGCAGCTATGCTTGTTTATACATAGAATGATCCTGATACTGAGGAACAAACTGGGTACATTAAATAAAGCAAATATAGAACAGAGAAGACTAAGTACAACTTAAGAGCCAGAACAGAATAATTAGAAATGCAAATGTGAGATTACTGAGATATTAGTATAAACCTGAAAAGAATTATTGAGGAAAAGACCAAAGTTTCGAGAGAGGCATCTACTTTGGAAGTTGGTAATAAGTAGCTGAAAGAAACAACACAGGATTTCAGTATTTTTCAAAGCCCCATATTGAAATATGTAGTCTAGATACAGCTGGTTATTTCAGCCTTTTGTCACCAGCAGCATGAAAAGGCAAGACAGATGTTTAGAGAAGCAACTCAGGGTTAAGGATGGTTTGGTTTATGCTGTTTTGCAAATAGTGAAGGAAATTTTTGATCCCATGCTATAGTCATGAAACATTATAGTTATGAAATGAATAATACCACAAACACAAAGTCAGTAAACTCCTTGCTTCTAGTAACTTCTCAGGAAGTCATAAATCAAAGTTAAATCTACAGTACAGTTCACTACAAAACTTAGTAATGTGAGAATCAAACCAACCTGGCTTTACTGAAGAAAAGTAGGGACTAGAAGATTTATGTCCAAATTCTGGAGACTGTAAAAAAATTGGATGCAGCAGTTAAGTGCTATAAAACAATGGGAAATTTCAAATAATATACATTATTATATATACACACACACACATATAGGGAAGATGTGTTGTGTCTCAGTACTAGCAGACTTAAGCATGGCGATATACAGAACAAAATGTCAGAAGAAGTTACTTATTTTTTATAGATTGCAAGCAGTGAAACAGTAGTAAATGAAATACAGCAATGAAAAGGGCACTATTAAGTTAATATGACTCTGTGGATACAGTCTTTGTATTAGAACTGTATCATAGACACAAAACAGGAAAGGCATCTTTCTGGAAAATGGTCAGCTTTTAGAAGCTGGCCTTTCAGTACAAGATGTTAACAAAAGCTATCCTCCAGAGAAAAATACCTCAGATCTATCAAATGAAATGCACAGACAACAGCATGGGGAAAGTATGGGGTGAGATTCTAAAATGAAAGGGGGAACAGTAAAGCACCAGAAAGTTGAGAAGTTCAGAAAAAGGATCGATGCCACAAAACCCAGTTTTAAGATTTAAAGAAATTATAAAATTTAACCCCACACAGAAATAACAAGAACAAGAACATCAACCAAAAAACCAACCAAGTGAAAACCCCCACAAGCCAAAATAAAAACTCAGCAATGAAAATTAACACCCCCAGGTCCTCATCCTTATACATACATATAAATATCAAGAGGTAAAGCAGGTCTCTTGAGTCTGATAGAGTTAATTCCATAGCTGCTATGGAATTGTTTATGTGCATGTTTTTGGGGTAGAATTAGAGACAGGAAAATTCTAAACAGTTTTTCTTCTCTGTTGTCCTTCAGATTTCATAATAAACTAAACAAATTACTCAGTGTACCATTTGGGAGCTTGGTTGAAAGTACTAATAATTTTTCTGGAAAGTTTAAGCAGGTGCATGTTAAGAAAATCCTGGAATATCAGTAAGAGGATGGAGATCTTAGAAGTGTTTTAAAAATAGCTTGGTGACCCTACCATTGGGTAGACGATGACAAGAAATTATGTTTTAATGACACACTGTGTAGTGATAGATTTAGTTAATTTTCAGGCCTGGCTAGAAATGTCTCAGGCTATTACAGTTCTAGTCAATCACGCGATTTGTTATTATCAAAAAGATTGGAATGGTGATTCTGTCAAAAGATGTTCCAGAGAATGCCATAGCTGTCTGCAGCAAATAGCAAGAGATTTGACAACTCAAAGGCAGAATTATGTATTTACACAGCCTGTGTAAAGCTAGAGGGCTAATTTGAAAAGCAATCCAGATTCCCCTCGGAGACAATCTCAGCAATTGCAGAAGTGTTAATTGACTTGAAGGAACAGGAAGTAATTCAAAAATGCCATTCAATAACTTACCAGCATAGTAGGTTATGAAAGGCAGATGTCTTACAGAGACAAACAATGACTGTTATATTTAAATGACGTAACTCCTATCTGCTCTGGTGGTGTCATCCTATGGACACAAGCAGCTATTGGAAATAAGATGTAGCTGTTTTCTATAATAAAGATATCTAGTGCATTATCACCCCTCTGCTGTCATGAGGAGAATCAGTGTCAGTTTGCCTTAATCATTAGGAATTTCATGACTGTTGCTTCTTGTAGAAATAGAAAAAGTTTTTGTGCATCACTTCTCATGATTGCTAAGGCCTCCAACATTTTTTAGGTATGTCAACATATTAACACTAATTGTAGTGTTTTTTCAACTCTGATTAATTACAGACTATTTATCTAAATTTGCTAGGGAGTTTCAAAGTAATGCAGTACTATCCTTCCCTTCAATATCTATTACTGTTTTGTAATGTCACACATTTCTTCAAAACTTGTATTCTCGAGTGAGATGGCTGTATTATAGCAAAGGAAAAAGAGCACTAGAGATTCTGTAACTCTCCTCATAGGAGCTTTATAAGCTTTAGTTAATATTTTTAGACTATTTGGAAATCTTTCAGTGCCTGGTTACCAGAAGATATTCATAAAATCACATTCTGAGTTGGAAGGGACCCATAAGGATTATTGAATCCAGCTCTTATTGGTTATGTTCTAAATTACAGTGAACATTATTATGTAATCCTAAACCCATAAGAATTTGGGGATATTACAGTGGAATGCAACAATAGTTCTCCACAGAGTAACTCTTTATGCAAATTCTTAGAAAAACAAAAATCCATAGCAACTTTTTTTTACAATCTGATAGTCCATCAGTTGGTTACATTGATTTACAATTATTTAAAGAGAGGTTTCAAGAAAGAAACATATGGTTAAAGTTTCTTCTAATGTATTCTGTGTCCAGTGTCCAATGTCTGAATCAGTAGGGCATTTGGTTGCATTTTCACCATAATAGAGACTTTCAGCAACTTTTCCTTTCTATTGTCTCCAGTATTGAAAAGTGCTGTTTTCAGTTTGCATTGAAATGATAAAAATGTTAAGCAAGTTTCAGAGATCATTTAAGTATTTTACAACTCCAGCAAATTTTTCTTTATAATTTTTAATTGATTTTGAGATTTATTTATTTACTTAGTTAGGGGTTTATTTTGTGAGGAATAGAAATTGTAAACCAATGTTGCAAATTAAAAACTCTATTTTAATAAATATGATAATAAAATGTGTGTAATTCCTAAGTTATACTAGTCATATTTTAATAAAGTTTTGTCTACAATATCTCCTAGAGTTTTTGTAAGGGAGTTCATTGGCATTCCCCAAAGATTCTCCTGTGTTTTAGGTGCCTGTTTCAGCCCCATTCAAAATGCACCTAGAAGGCAGAATCCTTGGAAAATAACTCCTCATTTTAATTACTTTACTTCACATTGGATGCTTCTTATATAGTATGTATCAGATTTACCAAAATTACAGAATTGCAACTCAATTCCACTAAGCATTTAAAATTTTAATTTTATTTTTTCAGATATGGGAAAGTTGTGGTGAAATGACGAGGTGTGGAGCCTGAGTCAATTGTCCGTATTTGCTGATGTCATGATGTTATTTTGACTTTCCTTGTGAAATTCTTTTTGTGATGCGTCATTTCTGAAGACTGTAGACTGTGCGATGAATGTATATTTTAATGATCATTTGTCTTGGGGTGACTTTATGATGTTGTATCCCATATCGCTGTTCTATACCCAGAAATTAATTTTGTGCCTTTCGATGCCTTTAAACTGAGCCTGAGAAGGGGGAGAGAAAAGTGTACTTTTTCAAAGCAGTTTGCAGTTTGTTTTCATGTTTTCAAGGACACAGATGAAGCTCTCTTGCTGCTAACAGCAGCGGTGGGAGCGGGAGGAAGCACCCCGGCTTGCTTTCTTTCCAGCCAGCTTTCAGCCAGTTTTTCAACTCATTTTCCTCCGGAGAGTTGAATTTTGTTTTCCTGGGACTCCAATTTTTCCCTTCTCCTCTGCTGGACAGTTTCAACTTCAGAATACATGGGGAGGACTTTCCACCGAGGCCTTGGCCCTGGAGGTGGGCCCACCACCCGGTCGCAGCTCCAAGGAGGGGGAGAGAGAGATCTACGGAAGGACTCTGAAATTTTCCCAGGCTTCTCTCAGAAACGAGGAAGAGGTTTTATTATTTAGCATTATTATTCTTTTCCTGTGTGTTTGTTAAATAAATAGTTTTTGTCTCTTTCACTTTCCTTCGAGGAAAATTCATTTTTTCTTGAACCTGGTGGGGGAGGGCTGGTTGTGGCCTGCCTTTCATCAGAGGATATATTTCCAAATTTGCCCAAACCAGCACATCATTTCAGATATTGAAAAGTAAAATATACTACTGGGAGTTCAGTTCAGGGATTTTAAATGCACAAAGATATGATCACAACATTATTGCAGCTGAAAATAATCGTTGGTGATGTAACTTCAAATGGTTATTGTGTAGCACCTCTCTTCTGTCTAGCAGCAATGTGGCGACACCAAGCATTTACATCAATGATTAGTTGAGGACTCCTGTATTTATGCCTGGAGTGGTGTTTTCCTGATGGTCTGCTCCTCTTTGAAAGGACCAGTTGTTGAAACACTGCAGCCTATGTGGAGAACCCACATAGAAAGACTCTTTTCTGTGGTAGGGACCCTACAACAGAACAGGGAAACAAGTAAGAGGAAGTAAAAGAGTGGCAAAGATAAAGTGTTATGAGCTGACGACAATCCCTGTTCCCCATTCCACTGAATCCACATGAGGAGAAACATGTTGAAGAGCCATGAGTGAAGTTGAGCCTGGTAAGAAGGGTGGGAGGAAGGTGATTTTAGTTTTGTTTCTAAATATCCTAGTCTATTTTTAATTATTCTAATTAATTAATTTTATTAATCTAAATTAATTAATTTAATTTAATTACTTTTTCCCAAGTCAGGATTGTTTCCCCAGGAAGGGTAGTTCATGAGCAATGTCCCTATTCTTCTATTGACCTACAAGATCCTTTTTTTATCATCAGCATGTTCATGGATGCTGCCTGCTGCATTATTTTGGCCAATTCTCAAGAAGTTTGTGATGAGAAAGTACTTCCTTTCAGTTCTGTTGCCATCTTCCCACCTGGTTCTGGGTACAGTAATACCTTGTCTTTCGTGCCAGTAGAGTGATTTAAAATGCTAATCATAAAACATGTTTTCCCACCAGATACAGATTTTTCCCTCTGTCTCTCAGCTGCGGGGTTAAGAGCTTCTCACTCAACCCAGTGCAGAGCTGGTCATGTTAGCACAGTCCACCACCACCACCAAGGGAAACAAGTCACCTGCTTTCCCACAGAACTAAAAAGAAGTGGGTTTGGATTGAAAGAGGTATTTAGCAGAAAGAAGAGAGGACGTGACAAATACAGCATCAACATCTGTATATTCTTTCAAGTTGCTTGCTCAGTGAGGCCATACTTAAACTGTCAGGCACAGTGAATGATGGTACTGATTTATAACTGCTATGAAACTGGGAGCATCTCCCCTGAATCAATTCTGCTATCTAACTCTGAACATTTCTAGCTCCTTGGTATATTGTTGTCTCTCAGAAGAAAAGAACATAGAAGAACTTACACAGCCTGAAAAAGCATTCAATAGTTCAATGCTGAAGAAAATTTTTCGTCTTACGTATCAGTTGCAGAAGAAGAGATGCAAATTCATATGAAACTGCCAAATACATGTTCCTTATGAAATTCCACACTTTTTGAAGTAAAACTTGCTGAACAAAAGCCATTTTTTATTTCTCTTCCATTAAACACAAAGGTTCATCTTTAGCAGAATAAATATTTTTTAAAAAATTAAACTGCAGAACTTCATAGAGGACAAATAACATTTTAAGAAATGTTTATTAAAAAAAACCAAAAAAACAAACTAGCTGCCTTAAAAGGATCAAAAATATATCACAAATTACATTTTCAAGATTACATTCATAGTTAGAAGTGGCATTTAAAAACATATTCATAAAGAATAATAGGTCAGCAAAAGTCTACAGTTTTTGACATGCATTGTATGGATTATTCTGCCACATTTATTTGCAGTGAGAGATTGATTTCTCATGGCAAGCACTGTATATCTGTCATTTTAAAACTGAATAATGTTAACAATTCTGCTAAAAAATATACAGATGCTTCCATATTTGAGCCAATACCATTCAGGAAATGACATTAAGTCTTTAAGTAAAACCCAGAGGAGCAAAATGCTTATTTGAGATGTATTAACAATGAAACATTCATCACAGCCTATCTATTTTCTATTTGAAACTCTTTGTATTATAAGAAAGGGAAAGAAACTTTCACTTTAAACTCTACTAGATAGGCAGTGTAATGCAGTTATTCAGGAAGATTTAAGAGAAGACGCTTTGTACTGACTAGAATGGGGAAATAAGATCAATATTTTCATCTCTGCTTGCATTTAATAAGCAATTCACTGACTTTGCAGAAATTATAGCAGACAAGAAAACATAGGTATGCTTTTAGTGTATGTCAAGGAGAAATCATACAATTTTTAATTGCCTTTATTTTATGATTGGCACACATTTTGATTTTATGATTATCTTAAGATACACTATAATTTCTCCAGATATATGTATATGAAAAAAAAATCTTACTGAAAGTAGCTATTAAGTTTTGGGGGTTTTTTTACTAGATGTTTTTGGTGGCAGTTGCTGTTTCTGGTTTTGTCAAATGATTAGTTTATATTTCCTTTTTAGTCTACTAGAAGGAAGAAAATCCTCTTTCACAGGCATGGGCCAATCTGAAAGTATTTTCAATTATCAAACTATACTTAATGGTGTATGATTAATGCATTATGTTTTTCAATTATCTTATTTTTTCCCTTTAATTAAGAGGAAAAAAAAAGCTTTAAAAATAATTTACTAGATGGAAAGAGCTATTAACTTCAGACTTTAGTGGGAAAGCATGAAAGAGCTGAAAAATAAGGAAGAATTTCTAAAGAATACAATGTTTTGAAGACTTAGAATCCATTTTAAAGTATCTTCAACTTAAATCCACTTCCATATATTCCATAATACTTAATAAGTGGTATCATGAATGCTTTTGTACCAGAAAGATAAATTTTCTCCTTACAAAGGATTTATCAAACATGTCTTTCAAAAATGTCAAACAAATGAGAGTTTCATCTCATAATGCACCTCTAAGACCTTGCAGGTCTGTGTAGAAATTGATTCTGCACTTTGGTGATATAAAGTCAACTGAAATGTTGAGCTACTTGGATTTGATAAAATTTAAAAATTTTAAAATTTACTGCATCTGTAAACGTTATTTGGATATAGTAAAGATTACTTAGTTTAATCTTAATTTCTGTGTTTCTTTTGTAGAACCCTATAGTGTTTTACATCTAGACTTAACTAATTTAAATGGATGGTAAATAACAAAATGCAGCAGCCAAAATCAGGCTTCCTTCTATAGTTTTTAACTGGCAAGTGCTGCATATTTCAATAGTGCACGATTTTTAAAAAATTTCATTAGTACATCATTGATTGCTCATTTTTTATCTCTCAAAACAATTTAACACAGTGTCTTTCATGCAGAGAATAACATATTCATATTATTTGATTTTTGATGAAACCAAGTGACCCTTTAAATTTGCAATAGGGTTTTTTAATTTTGCATGAGTTTCTTTACTGCTGTTCATTTAATTCTCTGTTTCCATTAACCATCTGCAAGCATTTGACTCTATGACAATTATTCAGCTGTGCCACATCATGACTGACATTTTACAAATGTTCAAAGCAAAAAGAGATCAAGAAAGGGAGGAAAAAACTCACATTCAAACAAAAAAGTCACAGTTCAGAATCCTGCATTTTCCATACAGCTGAGACATCTGAATAGTAATTATTGGCCTGATTGTAAACCCAACTTAATTGCATTTTGTCTTCCTATCTGATGAGCACTTCATGATGATGATGATTACTCCTACTAAGAGATGTTCACTCGATTGATATTTCCTCACATTGATAGCCAGGGGGCCCTGCAGATAAGGCTATGCAGACAAAAATGCTATTTTCTCTCTCTATTAATTCAGTTATGATTTTTCAAGTGAGAAAGAATCCCTGAGTATTCAAATGAAAAAGAATCATGGTTTAGATGTCTATCATCTCCCAGCCTGCCTTCCACATGGGGAAAATTGAGCTAATGTTCAGTAGAAAGTGCTTTAATTAACAAACATAACTGAGAGACTAAGCCAGCCTAATCACTGCTGATGAACTAGGCCACGTCTATGCAAGATAAAGCAACCTAGTTTTCCCCCTATTTATAAAAAGTCGTCCATTCAAAAAAATCTCAATTCTTGTTGGAATTACTTGGATTTCTAAAATGTTCAGTCATAATTATTTATTTTTTCTTTTTGCGTGTTTATGGTAGGTTAGGTAGTTAGGTAGAAATATTACGCAAGTCCTGTGGCATTAAGAAGAGAGTTAACATGTTTTCATCAATCTTTATATTTCACAGGCGCCCACTAAATTAGATTTGCACTGAAAACTTAAATACACAAGTGAAACCAAATGACTGTAGAATTAGAAGTCTCTTATGCCCTTAGCAGGTTGTCTGGGTTTTAAAACTGTGATGAAAGCTCTGATAGAAGCATAGAATTCACACTGTCTGGAAGGACATACACCACTGAATATTATTTAAAAATTGTATTAGAAGAAATAAAAAAATATTTAAGGAAAATGAAAAATTAAAGACAAATACTTTCTTATGCTTTTTTTAATACTTTTGGCTTGACATAAATGGATATAAAAAAATAATAATATCTTTAGAGGATGCATTGTCACATTCCCTTGCAGCAGCTTGGAAGAATTTCATCAAAGCTCAGCGTAAAATCAGGCATAGAACAGTCCTTTTCATTATCCAGAGTTACCAGTTGAAACCAGAGGCCATGTCAAAGATAGTAGATCAAAACCCTATGCTCCCTTTATTAAGGGAGAAAAGAGAAAACTTTGGTGACATTTGTAGTGGTGGGCAAAATAGATTAAAGACAATTAAATAGATTTTGGATGTTGTCCAGTCTGAAGACATCTGAAGAGGAAGAAAGTTTTACATAGTCAAATCTTGTCTTTTTCTATCACATAGCTGACTTTTCATTAATTTTCCTTTCAGATTAAATTTTAAATGTACAGATAATTTGCTCAAGATTTTCCCTATGATGAAAAGAAAAGCTGTAGAAAGAGAGTATAACTTTTCTCCAGGACTGCAGAACTATCTGAAAATTCAAATCTCCTGATTTTTGTGTATGTCATCATTACTACAGGAAATATGCTATTATGCTTATTCCATTGAGCCCCAGCAATCAAAATATGTGTCCAGGTCCTTCAAAGGCTGCAAGTTCTACAGAGAGAGAACACTGGAACTTCGCTTAATATTTTCCAAAACCTGAGGATTCTAAATGCAGTATTTTGGATTTTCTATTTTAAAATGTGAAAATATACGATATATTTTTCATTCTCTATTTTAATCAACAACTTTGCTTTTCTCTCTCCCTTTTTAATTTTCTACCAGAGTGAGGTTTTTTCTAACCTAATATTTCTGTTCTTGATTTTTTAAAAAAAATCTGATGTCTCATCATAAAGTATAACAATTAGGGAGTACGATTCTGATCTTCAGATCTTCAGATATGGAACAGGAAGGCACCTCATGAGGTGAGGACAGTCACCTAAATGGGAAGAGAGACAAGGCAGAGAGGTTTAATGCTTTTTTTGCCTCTGTCTTCAACACTGATGAGGGACCAAGGGGATGTCAGGGCTCTGAGCTGGAGGACCATGACTGTGAAAATGATAAACTCCCAGTTGATCCTGAACTTTTGAAGGGATCTGCTGCTCCAGCTGGATCCCTACAGACCTAGGGGGCCTGGTGGGTTTCATCTGAGAATGCTCAAAAAGCTGCCAATGTCATCACTAGTGTCTCTCAATGATTTTTGAATGGTCTTGGGAATCTGGAAGGTCCCATTTGACTGGAAGTTGGCTAACACTACTACAATTTTCAACTACAGCTATAAGGAAGACCACAGAAACTACAGTCCTGTCAGTCTCACTTCAGTGTCTGGTACAATAAGCGGAAAGTTATTCTGGGAGATATTGAAAAACATCTGAAAGACACTCCAGTCATTGGTCACAGCCAGTTTGACTTCATGAGAAGTGAAAGTCCTGCTTATCAAACTTGTTTTCTTTTTATGACAAGGTAATCCACCTAGCAGATTAAAGGAAGACAATTGATGTAATATTTTTGGATTTAGATAAATATTTTTCGATTTTAACAGCGTCTCTCCCAGGATTCTTCTTGACAAAATGTACAGCACGTATCTGGACAACACAACACATGATGGGTAAGCAACTGGCTAAGGGACCAGGCACAAAGGGTTATAGCAAATGGGGTAACATCAGGCTGTCAATGCTAGTGGGGTTCCATAGGGCTTCATCCTCAGCCCAGTGCTCTTCAACATCTTCATAAATTACTCGGATACAGATTTCGAAGGTATACTGAGTTTGGCAATGATACTTATATGGGACAAGCTGTCATCCCAATCAAAGGCAGAGAAACCCTGTAGAGAAACTTGAGAAATTAAAGGGCTGGGCAATCACCAACTGTATGGAGTATAACTCTGGCAAGTATTGAATTCTGCACCTAGGATGGGGCAACCCTGGATGTACGGATAGACTGGGGAATGAGAGACACTCCAGTCATTGGTCACAGCCAATTTGGCTTCATGAGAGGAAAGTCCTGCTTATCAAACTTGTTTTCTTTTTATGACAAGGTAATCCACCTAGCAGATTGAAGGAAGCTGTGGAAAGGGAGCTGAATGTCCTGGTTGATGGCAAGTTGAATGTGAGTCAGCAGTGCCCTGGCAACCAGGAGGGCCAACCCTGTCCTGGGGTGCATCAGGCACAGCATCTCCAGCTGGGTGAAGGAGGGGATTGTCCTGCTCTGCTCTGCACTGGGGTGGCCTCACCTTGCATGCTGGGGGCAGCTTTGGGCACCACAATATACGATGTAAAGCTGTTAGAAAGTGTACAAAGGAGGCTATGAGGATGGTGGAGGGTCTCAAGGGGAAGCCATACGGGGATGGCCTGAGGTCACTTAGTGCCATTGTGTCCTCTGGGAACAGTTCCCACTCAGCCCGGTCAGCTCGGGACACAGCAGGCAACGGGGGCCAGCCTCTGATATCGGAGTGATCGGAGGTCTGGCTTGTGGGTCCTTCCAAGGGACCGCGGCGATGAAGGCAGACGGCGGAGGAAAGGGGGCAGGCTCAGAGTTGGGTTAAATCCAGAAAGTTTATTGGTCCTCCGAATGGGGGGACCTCAACCACCAGGGGTGCCCAACCCAGAGCACCTGCAGATTGCGCGCCAGGGCATTTTATGGCGGGGGGGCTTGGGGGGGGGGGTGTACAGAACAACCAACCAGGGAAGGGAAGGGTGCGGCAAACAGAACGAGGGACACGTAAGGGAACCAACTATAACAGGGGAAGGGAGGGACTCCTTTCCCAGAACTAATCACCTGGCCCCCTGGCTAGAACTTTCCAGAAGCCTGGGAGGGGTGGCAGAGTGACAGACAGGGTCCTGGGAGGAGATAAAAATGACAGACAGGGTGATTTAAATAAAACGGGGGGAGTGCCAACTGGGGTACACCAAACTTACAGAACATAGGGGGGAGACCTGTACTGAACTAAACAAACACACTCCCACAACTTAGATTTTTCATCCTGGCGAAGAGGAGACTGAGGGGAGAGCTCATTGGGGTCTTCAATATCATTGTGATGGAAAGTGGAGGGGCAGACACTGATCTCTTTTTTGTGTCAACCCGTGATAGAACCTGAGGAAATGGCCTGAAGCTGAGTCAGGGGATGTTTAGGTTGAAATTACAGAAAAAGGTTTTCCCCAGAGGGTGTTTGGGGAATATGCTCCCCAGGGCAGAGGTTACACCACCAGCCTAAAAGAGCAGAAAGTGTTTGGATAATGCTCTCAGACACATGGTGTGACACTTGGGGTGTCCAGGACGAGGCCAGGAGTCAGACTCAATGATTTTTCTGTGTCCCTTCCAATTCCACATATTCTATGATTCTATGAAATAATTTCAGTTTTATTGGTTTTATCCTCCCTAGTGAGAGAAATATTACTTTCACTCTCAGTTTACATCTTCTTTGTGTTAAGAAATTGGAATGTGCTTTTGGAACTCATGTTGAGAGACAACTAGTTACTGCCCTTTCCCTTAGGTTTCTTATTAAATATTTTCAACAACTGGAGGAACAAACGTTTTTATCCTCTTTTAAAATTTCCAAAATATGCAAGGCTTTCCTTTAAGGCTGCTGAATTAAAGCTGCTAGTCAATAGGAATTGTATGAAGAAAAGTTTTTACCAGACATGTGTAAATTATAGGAAGTTAAAGTATTCTATAATTAATATATTTTATTTTATATAGGAAGATGAGTTTTTAATTAAGGTTGCCTGTGTAAATGATTCAATAAGATGTAAAAAACTTGGGAATTGCTTGTACTGCATCTCCAGCACATCTAAACTGTACTTTGAAAGGTTTTAAAATAATTTTAAACATGTGTAAATGCTGTTCACTAATGCTTTCTAGAACATGGCAAAACTTTATATTTGCCAGCTTCCTAGTTTTGACTGATGCTAAATTATTGTCTTTGCTCATAAAGACTTTGTCATTTCAGGGCACATCTGAAAAGAGGATCACCCTCATTTTCCCAAAATTTTATGAAAGTTCCATGTCAGACTTCCAAGAGAAAAGCTTTGCATTTTTTTGTATACTGTATTTAAATTTGTGTGATGCTTTAAAACACAGTTTCAGTTCTTTTATTTCAATATACTGCACAGCAGAAGATGCAAAAGGAATAACCTTGCAGTAGGATTTCTTTTTTTAAGGAAGTTCAAATTATCCACATTAGGACTCTTTCCCTTGTGGTTTATGAGGTAGCATTACAGAAAAAGAAGAAAAACATCTTCAAATATTTAAAGAAAAAAAACTTGAAAGATGTGGAAAACTCACATGTCATTTCCTCAGATTTTGAAAGCAAATTTCTTGAAATTTAAATGCAAAGTTCAAAAGGCTATGAGGAAAATTTTCTGAGACTTATTACTCTCTCAGAGATGTGAATGCCTCTTTTATTCCACCTTAGCACAGCACTGTACTTTCCTCTATGCACATGTTCTCATAAATGTCAGGCAAAGTCATTTGAAATAAGACAATCATTAACAAATATCTGATATTTTCTACAAGCCTTCATTTACAAAAATATTTTTGTCTTCATGAATTTTCATGTCAAGACTTAATTGATTTGAAGACATTTTTCTACAGCTAATTAGGCAAGAACTGTGAGCATTTCAGAAATACAGATAATAGCTAATACACTATATTCACTATTGCAGTACCATCTGATCAAATGCATTGTATTACTTATTTTATTTAATATAGCAGTGAGAAGACATTTGCCACAGAGACAGAGAAATCATCTGTTATATCAATTTTAACTCAGTGAATTCATATTATTAGGTTAATCATGAGTAAGCTACCCACTATTTGCTGTAACAACTGAAAAGGGACACTATCGCTATCCTGAGTTCTACAGCTTCAGTGCCAGAGCACAAGGTGTAGCGATCTCTGAAAGGCATCTCCAAAGCGAAGCTGCTCAGCAGGATCAGCTATATACACTCACACACGCATGCATCCACAAACGCATGGATAGCTTCAGTAATATGGGTCGATGGCAAAGAGACAGGAAGGATCTTTGCACAGATTTCCACAGGAGCAGTTTATTGCTTCTACAGTGTAAAGGATCCCAGAGGCAAAGACGAGAACAGTTGAAAGCTCAGGTTTAAGTACAGGAGTGGAGCGAGCACCTGGAACCAATGGTCTGAGGACATGGGGGTAGTACAAAGGCGGGACTAGGGAATGTGAACCAATGGGAGAGCCCTGAAGGAGTGGCAAGGGGCAGAGGCCAATGGGGTGAAACAGAAGTGGAGAAATTTCTAAGGCATGGAACATACAAGGTAGCAAGTGGGCTGTTACAATCCTTTTTAAATACAGAAAAGCAAAGAAAGCGAAGTCTCTGAGCATAAACTGGAAAGAACTTAAAAGGTTCAAAATATTGACAGAAATAAGTATAAAACCAAACCAGGTTAGATGTTGATGCCAAAAAATGGATGTATTTTATTTAATAGGAAAAGACGCAAAGAGAAGGGAAGAGAAAAGGAAGGAATTCGGAAGGAAGGAATTCGGAAGGAAGGAATTCGGAAGGAAGGAAGGAAGGAATTCAGAAGGAAGGAAGGAATTCGGAAGGAAGGAAGGAAGGAATTTGGAAGGAAGGAAGGAATTCGGAATTCGGAATTCGGAAGGAAGGAAGGAAGGAAGGAAGGAAGGAAGGGAGGGAGGAAGGAAGGGAGGAAGGAAGGAATTCGGAAGGAAGGAAGGAATTCGGGAGGAAGGAATTCGGAAGGAAGGAATTCGGAAGGAAGGAAGGAAGGAATTCGGAAGGAAGGAAGGAATTCGGAAGGAAGGAATTCGGAAGGAATTCGGAAGGAATTCGGAAGGAAGGAAGGAAGGAAGGAAGGAAGGAAGGAAGGAAGGAAGGAAGGAAGGAAGGAAGGAAGGAAGGAAGGAAGGAAGGAAGGAATTCGGAAGGAAGGAAGGAAGGAAGGGATTCGGAAGGAAGGAAGGAAGGAAGGAAGGAAGGAAGGAAGGAAGGAAGGAAGGAAGGAAGGAAGGAAGGAAGGAAGGAATTCGGAAGGAAGGAATTCGGAATTCGGAAGGAAGGAAGGAAGGAAGGAAGGAAGGAAGGAAGGAAGGAAGGAAGGAAGGAAGGAAGGAAGGAAGGAAGGAATTCGGAAGGAAGGAAGGAAGGAATTCGGAAGGAAGGAATTCGGAAGGAAGGAATTCGGAAGGAAGGAATTCGGAAGGAATTCGGAAGGAATTCGGAAGGAATTCGGAAGGAAGGAAGGAATTCGGAAGGAAGGAAGGAATTCGGAAGGAAGGAATTCGGAAGGAATTCGGAAGGAATTCGGAAGGAATTCGGAAGGAATTCGGAAGGAAGGAAGGAAGGAAGGAAGGAAGGAAGGAAGGAAGGAAGGAAGGAAGGAAGGAAGGAAGGAAGGAATTCGGAAGGAATTCGGAAGGAAGGAAGGAATTCGGAAGGAATTCGGAAGGAAGGAAGGAATTCGGAAGGAAGGAAGGAAGGAAGGAAGGAAGGAAGGAAGGAAGGAAGGAAGGAAGGAAGGAAGGAAGGAAGGAAGGAAGGAAGGAAGGAATTCGGAAGGAATTCGGAAGGAAGGAAGGAAGGAAGGAAGGAAGGAAGGAAGGAAGGAAGGAAGGAAGGAAGGAAGGAAGGAAGGAAGGAAGGAAGGAAGGAAGGAAGGAAGGAAGGAAGGAAGGAAGGAATTCGGAAGGAATTCGGAAGGAAGGAAGGAAGGAAGGAAGGAAGGAAGGAAGGAAGGAAGGAAGGAAGGAAGGAAGGAAGGAAGGAAGGAAGGAAGGAATTCGGAAGGAATTCGGAAGGAAGGAAGGAAGGAAGGAAGGAAGGAAGGAAGGAAGGAAGGAAGGAAGGAAGGAATTCGGAAGGAAGGAATTCGGAAGGAAGGAATTCGGAAGGAAGGAATTCGGAAGGAATTCGGAAGGAATTCGGAAGGAAGGAAGGAATTCGGAAGGAAGGAATTCGGAAGGAAGGAAGGAAGGAAGGAAGGAAGGAAGGAAGGAAGGAAGGAAGGAAGGAAGGAAGGAAGGAAGGAAGGAAGGAAGGAAGGAAGGAAGGAAGGAAGGAATTCGGAAGGAAGGAAGGAAGGAAGGAAGGAATTCGGAAGGAAGGAAGGAAGGAATTCGGAAGGAAGGAATTCGGAAGGAAGGAATTCGGAAGGAAGGAATTCGGAAGGAATTCGGAAGGAAGGAATTCGGAAGGAAGGAAGGAAGGAAGGAAGGAATTCGGAAGGAATTCGGAAGGAAGGAAGGAATTCGGAAGGAATTCGGAAGGAATTCGGAAGGAAGGAATTCGGAAGGAAGGAAGGAATTCGGAAGGAATTCGGAAGGAATTCGGAAGGAAGGAAGGAATTCGGAAGGAAGGAAGGAAGGAATTCGGAAGGAATTCGGAAGGAAGGAAGGAATTCGGAAGGAATTCGGAAGGAATTCGGAAGGAAGGAATTCGGAAGGAAGGAATTCGGAAGGAAGGAATTCGGAAGGAATTCGGAAGGAAGGAATTCGGAAGGAAGGAATTCGGAAGGAAGGAAGGAAGGAAGGAATTCGGAAGGAATTCGGAAGGAATTCGGAAGGAATTCGGAAGGAAGGAAGGAATTCGGAAGGAATTCGGAAGGAATTCGGAAGGAAGGAATTCGGAAGGAAGGAATTCGGAAGGAAGGAATTCGGAAGGAATTCGGAAGGAATTCGGAAGGAATTCGGAAGGAAGGAAGGAAGGAATTCGGAAGGAAGGAATTCGGAAGGAAGGAAGGAATTCGGAATTCGGAATTCGGAAGGAAGGAAGGAAGGAAGGAAGGAAGGAAGGAAGGAAGGAAGGAAGGAAGGAAAGAAATACAAAAAGAAGTGTGCGTGGGGGGTGGGGGAACAGGGAGAGGTGACAGGGGTGAGGTGGAAGCATATCACCCATGCGAGGGTCCCAACGACGTCTCGTTGCTCCCCTCCATCTGGGCTGCGGGTGGTGAAGGCCACCCGTCACCACCGAGGCCACACTGCCACATGCCACCACATGCCAAGAAGTAGAGAATCCCGTGGATTGATATACACTTCGGGCCAGGTGGGAGCGCCCAGATCTCCCTTGCAGGGGCCAGCTTGACACACTGTCCCTTGCAGCACTGAGGGTCTGTTGCATCATCTCTGGTGTGGGGTCTGGGGACCCCTTTGGAGGGCCCTTGTGATGGGCCATGTCACCCCCTCCTGCTGTGGATAAGCTTCCCCTCCTCGGTGAGGGCCCCTCAGCTGGGCTCCTCTGCACAGTTGGAGGATGGGCAGTCACTGCACCTCTGACCAGAGGCTTTTCCCAGATACCCAAAGCCTCTCCTCCCCCCACCCTTTGGTGTGAGGGTCTGTGTGAGCCTGGCAGCCCTGGGGCTGTGATCTCCACCTTGGAGGTGTTAAGCCTGTGCTTTGTCCCAGCCCTGAGTTGTTACTTTATCTTATCTTCATCATGGGGCGGTGTAAGGCCACAGTCAGGGCCCTGTCCAGGGTGGGGTATTCTTCTCTGCAGCTTTTGTAATACAGTTTAAAAAGTCCTTTAAGAAAATGTTTAAGTCATAAACTATGGCAGCTGGTGAGGAGCTCTGACGGAGGAAGCTGCGACCCATCAGGAGGTATGGTCCCAAAAGGAATCGCCTTCCCAAAAGCCGGGTGTCTTCCCTCAGCTGCAAGCTAGGAGGGCCCTAGCTGTCAGAGGCTGTCAGCTCTTTAGTGATTGTCAGCTCATGATTTCAGCTTAGCTCTGAAGGGCAGCCTCCAGGCCAGACCAGGGAGAGAGACGAGAGGCCTGTGTAGCTGTTCCAGACGAGGTAGCTTTATTGGTCCATACTCTGGCGAAGGGGAGCCAGGGATGAGCAACTCTCTGCCCTCGCAGGGGCAGAGGGCTAGCTTTATAGGGATACAGGGGGTGGGTGTCAGAGGGTAAAGGCCATTGGGCTACAAAGGATCTGCATAGGGTCTCCCAGAGGATTCTGGGTTTATCTTCTTCTCGCTGTAACTGAAGAGTAGCTGCCTTTCCAGCAGAGTTTTGCTGGGAGGTTTAGGCAATCTCCTTATCTCAGCAGATGTCCCTCCAGGGCAGTGGCTGGGCATACCCCACAACAAACTATAATATTTCAGTCTCTGACAGGGGCGGAGTGGCCAACAGCCAGCCGGGGACCCAGAACTGGGGTTGATTACCATAACAGAAAAAAGCATTCTAGGAGAGGCTTCCTTTCTCACCGTGACCTAGACAGAACTCTCTGGTACTAGGGACTGTCTTACCGAGAATTATCTTTGTTCCCTGTATTACAGGTTAACTGGCCACCATAGGACAGCACAAATTCCAGTACTTTCGTTTGGTTCAGAGCCCAGTAGAAAGTTTAGCATAGCATCATATGATTTTTCTCTAGACCTTTCAAGCTGTATGTTTAATTTGTATTCAATTTGTGGTTGTGTTGGGAAGGACATTCAAAGATCAGCTTCTCCAATTCCTTGGCCATGGAGTGGGATATATTTCATTAGAACAGATATTGGTAAGCTCTGTTCAAACTGATTTTGAACACTGCCAGTGATAGAGCATCCACATCTGCTCCAGGTTCCCTGTTCCAGCATCTCATCACCTTCTTAGTAAAAACGCTTTCCTTATATACATTCAATCTTTTTTTAAAATCATTGTGCCTCATTCTGTCCCTTACTCAGTCATTACAAATCTTTTTACAGCTTTCTTTTCAGGCCACTTATATAAAACATCCGTAACAAGGTTTCCCCAGAGCTTTCCCAATCCCATCCCTAAACATCTGAGCAGCAACCTTCTGTTCTTCCTGGGATACAAGTCTCTGGTTCCACTGCCTATTACTTTTCTCCTTGCACAGTAGTTTGACCAGAAGGTCCTCAATCAGCAGTGGTGGCCTTCTGCCTTCTGTCCCTAATTTCTTACAGGTGGGAATTGAGAGAGCTTTTCCTGTAAGAATAACATCATCAAAAAATTGCCAGCTCTGTTCAGCTTCTTAATCCCTAAAGACAGGTTCCTGGGGATCCCATCCACTAGTTCCATAAACAATTGAAAATTCACTATCCTAAATTTTACTCTCACTGCAGGCTCTTCCTCAACAGTTATTATGGATAACTAGATGACAGCTTAAGTGTAGCACTTCTGAGTTCATCAGGAATGCACAAAGAGACACAGTCATCAAACAATTATTAACCCCTCAGTTTTGAATAAAAAGTCATGATAAACATGAGTATACTTGCATATAAATATATGAGTATACTTGTATATAAACATCATTTTTATTTATGTATTTGTAATGTTTTCACTTGAAATGTCTACATTTCTACATTTCTGCACATATTCCTTCTTAAGAAAATTAGTTTTATCAAATCTTGTCTCATTAATTTCTTGAGAAGAGATAATTTTAAAGGTATAGTTAATTTCTTACTAAAGTCAACAGCACTTTTACTTTTTATGGTGCCTATTAATTTCTCTTTTATCAAGGTACTGCAATTGAAGTCCTACTCATTTGTGCCAGAAGGAAATTGACCTCTAAGTGCTTACATTTGGATAACAACATATATGAAAAGTAACTCTGAGAAAGTAGAAAGGAAGAAAATACTGATTTTCATACTGAAATAATTTTATTCCTCTTATTAATTTTGTCCCCAGCATTCCTGTAACGTTTCATATTAATTTTATGAAATCCACCATTTTCCTATAGGTGTTTCTCTGCTTTAATGTGAGATTTACAGTAGAAGTAAATTAAAACAATCTCACATAAAATAGACTACTTACAACTGCTATCAAAAAGAAAATTTTCATTACTTCTGCTTCTCACACTAAGCAAACAAAAAAGGCTTTGCTCATAAAGAACTAAAAAATGAAAAATTATAAAAATTATTTAAGAAAAACCTAAATGTCTTGGCACACAGGAAGCTTCATTGGATCTCTGTAAATGTCAGAGAACCAGGAGAAAAAAAAACAGAAAAGAACATAATTGCAAAACTCGGGATAGAATTAAATGTGATGATGGAGATAAGGAATTTCAAAAATTACTTGAAGAAACAAAAAGGTAAAAATCTGAGAATCCAAGGGGACTCTAAGAATTAATGAGACTCATGTTAGACCTTTTTGGCTAACAGTATAGTCATACATGAATGGAATGGATAGCAATTAACTGTGTGAATGTCATTAAATGTTTAAATGGGAAAGAGGAATGATTTAGTTTGACATGGATATTTCCTGCTTGGCTTGCAAATCATGAACAGTTTGGGAGTAGGAGGATTAAGACTACTTCCATCATACCATCATGATAGTTCTGCATGATCCCTTTTTTTTACTGAATAGAAAATCATCAGTTCATCTGGAAGTGAGAACCATGGTGCTTGTGGAACGTCTGGCTGCTGGATCTGCTGCTGGATCACAGTAACTTCTGCGTTCAGAGAGCCTGATGCAGCCCCACCTGTGCTGTTACTGACCCACACATAGCATTACACTCAGTTACCAGCAGAGCACTACAGCCTCCTCTGTAGCCTGCCTTAGAGCCACATGCAGTTCTTTGGAGAAGTTTTACAGCCTTTGGTCTGAATAAAGCTGAGGTGCTTGAGTCCAATTTCTTTCTTGTGGAGAAGGTAGCAAGCAGCAGTGAGAAATATACTGTTTATCATGTAGGAGCCTTGAGGTAAGATTCTAAAAAACAGCACAAGATACCAGAGAATTAAAGGAATAAAATCTGACAGAAATAAGGAAAGATGCTGAATTCTGCATCTTCATTCTTTTCAGTGATAACTGTGCCAAAACATCATCAGTATTGTTGTATTAAATTCCCTTATTAACTGAAGTCTGCATTTGTTAAAACCTGGAATGTGATTTTACATGAAGGGTCCTTCATGTGCCTGAATAGAAAGGGTGGGCAACAAAGTGTAAAACCCATGTTCAGGTACATATTTGTAGTATTTATTTACAGCACAGTCCATGTAAATTTGCTATAAAGACAGTTGAGTTTGGGAATTGTGAAATGAATAATGAAAGAAGAAGATTTAAAAAAATAAAAATTTATAGTAAGAAGTTTAGCAGAAAGAGCATTAGAGAGAATCAGAAGAATCCAAGCTCTTCTGAGTATTGTTCCTACTTAAGTTTTATTTTGGTAGAAAACCAGAAAAATCTGTTAACTTGGCTTAGCCAAAACTAGGTATTTCTGGTTTTTGGTTTTCTTCTTTTTTTTTTTTTTTTTAAACCTATAGCATATTGCAATTAGAGAAAAAACAATGTGCAGTATTAATGATCTAATGATGCCCACAACCATGATGTAAAACTCATACTTTTTCACATCTTTTTTCCAAACATACCTTTTTATTACCAAAGAACTCAAGGCCACGCACCTTAGAGCTGTATTATATTTTTAAGCAGCCTTCAACTCAAAAAAATTCTTTCAGTGAGTATTTTGTTCACTCTAAATATACTTTTTAAGCATCATCTGCCTTATTCAGAGAAGAACTGGAGACACTTGGAAAAATAATCTAATTTTCTAATGAAACAGATGCCAAATAAGACTGAGACAGAACCAGGGAATTCAGCAGCATGTTTGCTATAGCCTGTCTATCCTTACCATGTTTTCTGTGGTTGCTGGTGTCACCATTTGCATATGATTATACAAGGCTATAGTGTTGTTGGAGATGGAAATGTCATAGGTCACGACTTAAACATCTTTATTAAGGACTTTTGCCTGTTGTAGCGAAACTGTATTACAAAAGCTGCAGAGAAGAGCACCACACCCTGAACAGGCCTTCTGACTGAGGCCCTGAACTGCTCGCTGATGGAGATAAGATAAAGTAAGTTCTGGTCTGGGGAGAAAAGAATACATTCGCAAGGGGATCAAGCTT